>NC_090324.1:163788154-163973148 GCF_040869045.1 Eurosta solidaginis
CCGTTCTAATGTATTTGGTGAGACAGGCTCATCCCATCCGGTGCCTTCTAACCAAATATTCTGCATTAATATTTTTGCTACTATGACCATTGGTGCAAGCCAGCCTAAAGGGTCGAAAAGTTTGGCTATCGCGGATAGGATTGCGCGTTTGGTGATGTTCTCGCCCTTCTCTAAAACTCCTGCGGTGAAGTAAAACATGTCTGAATGCGCGTTCCATCGTATTCCGAGTGCCTTCACCGAGCTAGCCTCTTCAAACGCTAGGAAGTCCTCGCTGAGCAAATCCGTTTTGGGGATGTCCTGAAGGACTTCCTCACAATTGGATGTCCACTTGCGCAATGGAAAGCCAGCTGAGTGTAATGCTTCGCGAATCTCGTTCCTTGCTTTGATAGTTGACGCTATTGTATGCCCTCCAGATAAAACGTCGTCGACATACATACTTTCGCGTAATATACCCGATGCTATTGGGTGGGTATTTTCTACATCATTAGCCAATTGTAGAAGTGACCGTATCGCGAGGTAGGGGGCGCAGTTTACACCAAATGTGACAGTCTTTAGTTCGTAAAGACTGATGGGTTCGTTGGGGGATGTTCGATGGACAATTCTTTGAAATTTGGCGTGATTATCGGTCACCCAAATTTGCCTATACATCTTTTCTATGTCACTATTAAAGACAAAGCGATACAGTCGCCAACGTAAAATTAAAATAGGCAAGTCTGCTTGGAGTACTGGACCTGGGTGGAGTATGTCGTTTAGACTAATGCCATTTGCTCTCGGACTTGACGCGTTGAAGACAACGCGCACCTTGGTAGTGGTACTTTCCGCCTTTACAACGGCGTGGTGAGGCAGGAAATAATTATCCGAATCGTCGGATGGTACATTATTTTTAATTTTTCTCATATGTCCAAGCGTTTCGTATTCGGATAACACCCGAACATACTCTTTCCCTAACTCTTGGTTTTTCAGTAATCGCCCCTCATTTCTGAAGAATTGTGAACATGCGCGCTTTAGAGACGGTCCTAATGCAATCTTCTCAGGGTAATCCTGCCTGAATGGTAGCGAGACTGTATATCTTCCACTTTCATCACGTTTTGTTGTGTCCTTAAATAATTGTTCACAATACCTTTCTTCTTCATTAAGCATTTTGTTTTTGGGAACATTTTCTACCTCCCAGAAAGCTTTTAATTGGTTGTTCAACGCAACCTCGTTGTAGAATGACATGATGCTCTTCGTTGGACTCGGTGCTTCGATGCGACCGGTTAGTATCCAACCGAACACTGTCTCTTGGGCCAAAAGTGTATTTAGTACATTCTTTTTCAGACCACTCAGTATAATTTGGTGATATATGTCTCCTCTGGCGGCCACCGTGGTGTGATGGTAGCGTGCTCCGCCTATCACACCGTATGCCCTGGGTTCAACTCCCGGGCAAAGCAACATCAAAATTTTAGAAATAAGATTTTTCAATTAGAAGAAAATTTTTCTAAGCGGGGTCGCCCCTCGGCAGTGTCTGGCAAGCGCTCCGATTGTATTTCTGCCATGAAAAGCTCTCAGTGAAAACTCATCTGCCTTGCAGATGCCGTTCGGAGTCGGCATAAAACATGTAGGTCCCGTCCGGCCAATTTGTAGGGAAAAATCAAGAGGAGCACGACGCAAATTGGAAGAGAAGCTCGGCCTTAGATCTCTTCGGAGGTTATCGCGCCTTACATTTATTTATTTTTTTTTTTATGTCTCCTCCAAGTATGAGGTCTACATCTTCGTTGATGTAGAACCTCTTGTCTGCCAAAACCAAGTCTGGGAATGCCTGCATAGTCATGACGTTGATATGGCAGGATGGAAGATTCCCAGTGAGTTTGGCTAGGACTAGAACGGGTGTAGTCAGGCTGAAGCAGGCATCCACTGGTGAACGTAATTCAACTTTGGATGCTTCTTTCACCTAGGCTGACACCGAATTTGTGATGCCTGAAACTTGGGCATGCATTTTTCTCGCTGGCAAATTGATTCTGCGTTTCAGTCTTTCAGTTATAAAGGAGCATTCAGACCCTGAATCAATTAATGCCCGTGCGGAGAAGTCGGTACCATTATGGCGAATGTGTACGCGAGCAGTTCCTAATAGCACGCCTGTGCTGGAATTGGCATGACAGGATTTTACATTCTGGTTCGCAGATTGTCGCGCCTGTGCCGAAGTTGTTGGGCTATTATCCGCATCTTTGAAAGGATTGCGTAAAGCCGTGTGCTGAGATGTATCCGCATGCAGGAGCGTGTGGTGACGAGAGTGGCATTTGGAACAGTTGTAGGAACTGGTGCACTTCGTCACGGTGTGTCCTGGGGATAAGCAATTCAGGCAGCCACTTGTGGATTTTATAAATTTAATCCTTTCTACTGGGGTTAAGTCGCAGAAGCGTGAACAGTTGCGTAATCTGTGTTCAGGGGATTTACACATTTTACAAATTGATTTTATTGTTTGCTTGGATACTTTCGTTTGAAAAGCACCAAGTCTTTTCGTAGGGGTTTCCGTTGATTGTCGCGACGCGTTTTGTTTTTGCACTTTCGAAGTGGCATGCCCTGTAAAACCAGACACTGTTTCAAGTGTCTGAAACCGATTAGACAGGAATTTATCCATATCCTCCCACTTGGATATGTCCATTTTATGATCTATACTTTGCTCCCATAGAGCCAACGTGCTCTCTGGTAGCTTGGTTGAGCAGAGATAAGTCAGGATTGCATCCCAATTGGAAGTGTCAATTTTGTGGCATTTGAGGGACGAAATACAATTATTTATATCATTTTGCAGCTTTTTTATTGAACTGCCACACTCACTTTCTACCTTTTTTAAGTTAAATAAAATTTGTAGTTGTGTGTTAACTAAGATACGTTTGTTTTCGTATCTTTCACACAAGTTTTTCCAGGCCATCTCGAAACCTTCATTTGTGAGGGGGCATTTTTTAACGATATCTTTTGCTTCGCCCTGCGTTTTGTTGTTGAGATGGAATAACTTTTCCACCCCTTTCAAGCTGGAATTGTTTATATAAACTGCCGTGAAAATGTCGCGAAAAGTTGGCCAAGACAGATAATCCCCTTTAAAAACTTCCGTGTCGCAAGCAGGGAGGCGAATTTCTTGCTCAGGGTTGACGTTCTTTTCATCCTTCTTGCATTTTTCTGCCTCAGCAGATATAGACGCTGAACATCGCACGTAGATTGCGTATGCTGCCTTTTGCTTCTTTCTGATCGCCATAACGTCATCCGCTGACACCTCATCAGATCCCAATAGCGAATCAAACGTAGACTTTACCTTCTTCCACAAGAGCCGCAACTCTTCCTGCTGTATTGCAAGGGTGTGTTTGCTATGGTCGCTCTCCGGAATAAGGCTGTAATCTTTATCAAACTCTGCGATTGATTCTGCTAAACGGATGTAGGTTTCCATTGTTTTATTTACGTTTATTAACGAGAAAATTTCCGATTAGAAAAATAGAACTCTTCTGAGTTAATATGCCTGCCCAGCCCTAAATAAAAACTATTGAACTTCGAGTTTATTATTTATTTTGTTTATTGCAGACTTTTTGTCTTGGTAGCGACAACGAAAAGGGTTTATTTTATGGACTTTTTGTCACAGCAGCGACAACAGAAAAAAGGTTTAATTTACAGACTTTTTGTCTCAGCGGCAACAACAAAAAAGGGGACCACTCGCCACCTCCACAAATAATGGGTGTATTTTGGTGAACGTGAAAAAATGCGTGCGATATTGCAAAACAAGCGCCAAAAAAGTGTAAAAAGTGTTTAAAAAGTGAAGTGAGCACCGGATTAATTAATTAAAGTGAACTTAATTTCGTGTTTGTGAAGTACAAAAAAAAAACAAAAGCCTATTTAGTATGGTGCGGAAAGTGAGGTTAGGTTGCCCTCTTCCTTGTGTTGTGTCTGGAAAACCTTACCACTGGTGGGGGGATAGACCAGATAATCACAAGGACTGAAAATAAAGGCTAACAAACCGAGTGATTTAACCTTTAAATTAGAAAAATAAAGTGGTGCTCACTAAATCACTTCACTGTTTTCACTTTTACTTTCAATTTTTCGCGCACTGCACGGGGTTTTTTTTTCTTTATTTTGCAAAAAAAAAAAAACAACACTCAAAAAAAAGTGGCAAGAAATATAAACTTACTTCTCTTTGTGCTGTGGCTCCGGTGGCTCTGCTAATATGTGTTGTGGCAAACAAATTTTTGTAGGCAAAATGTGCTGTGGCTCTGGTATTTGTCTAATATAAAGGCTCCAAGTTTTTCCTTGTCAGCAATTGGTGGCAAATAAATTTTTATTAGGCAAAATCCTTCGGCAAATTGTCTAGTAGGCAAAATTGTGCTGCGTTGTGGACTGTAATTTGTAGGTGCTTTTAGTTCCTTTTTCGGGGAGTAAGGACCAATGTTCGGCCTGAGTGCGTCTGGAACCGGCAGTGGGTAGGCGCACACGGGTCGATCTCGGGTTGATAGTGCTCTCGAAAGAAAGTGAAAGAACAAAACGCAAAGAGGATTTCCTCGTTATAATAGTGTTTTAATTAGAGTGTAGGAAAATATATACAAGGATACAATATTACCTTTGAGTGCAAAACTGATAACGGTGATACTCGGCGATGTGTGCTGGTTGGCGGTCGATCGAAAAAGAGGCCGGTTGTGCCGTTGATGACAACCGCTAAGCCGCGAAAAGATCCTCTGGTATTAAGGAGGGGAAAAACACACACACAACCGCCCTTACGTATACGTGCATGGGTGCTGACAACCTGCACACACACATGCATGTGTACGCAACGCATGCATGTGCATGCATGCACACAAATGCGGCGTGAGTGTGGGTGGCTGGAAATATTATTAAAACATTAGGGAGGGGCGCCGTCAATCGAGTGAAAGTTAGGCATTGGGCCTAAACACCCATTTTAACAGCTATAAGCTTCAAATTTCACAAAATGCTTACGTATATAGCATATATTGTTGTCTGAAAAAATCATAAAGATCGGTGGTATATATATTATGTACTTCATATAAATTGTCATTTTTGCCCCTTTTTTACGGCTAGAAGCTTCAAAATTCATCAAATTTCATCAAATAGTTACGTTTACGTCATATATTTTTGAAAGACGTGATTCGTAGTCATAGTTTTTACATGCAGACCACAAAAAACGTGAAGCTTTGCATCCTCGCACAGATTACCTACCTATTTTTATAACTTTCATGAAAATGAAATGGTATATTAATTTCGTCACGAAACCCAAAATTGTAAGTCCTTAAAGGAAAATAGATAGACCCACCATTAAGTATACCGAAATAATCAGAATGAAGAGCTGAGTTGATTTAGCCATGTCCGTCTGTCCGTCTGTCTGTTTGTATGCAAACTAGTCCCTCAATTTTTTAGATATCTTGATAAAATTTGGTGAACGGGTGTATTTGGGTGCCTGATTAGACATTTGTCGGAACCGGCCGGATCGGACCACTATAGCATATATCCTCCATACAACCGATATTTCAGAAAAAGGAGGATTGTAATATCTTATTCAATTTAACAGATTGAAGCTTCAAACTTCACCATATATTTTCGTATATTGCACGTATTGTTGCTTGAAAAAATTGATGAGATCGGTCGTATATATAGTATAAATCCGCCACAACCGATTGTTCAGATAAGAAACTTTTCGTAATTACTGCCCTATTTGAAGAGTTAGAGGCTTCAAATTTCAACGAATGCTTACGTATATAGCATATATTGTTGTCTGAAAAAATCATACAGATCGGTGGTATATATAGTATATATATGGTGGTATATATAGTATATTATATATAGTATATATATATATATATTTTCGCAATTTCTACGCCATTTTAACAGCTATAAGCTTCAAATTTCACCGATTGCTTACGTATATAGTATATATTGTTGTGACAAAAAATCATAGAGATCGGTGATATATATATGATGGTATATATAGTATATATATTTTTTTTTTGTTTGCGATTTCGGGCCCATTTTAACAGCTAGAAGCTTCAAATTTCACCAAATGCTTACGTGTATAGCATATATTGATGTCTGAAAAAATCATTGAGATCGGGTGTATACATAGTATATATCTCATACAACCGATTGTTCAGATAAGAAACTTTGCGCACTTTCTGCCCCGTTTTAATAGCTAGAAGCTTCAAATTTCACCAAATGCTTACGTATATAGCATATATTGTTGTCTGAAAAAATGATAGAGATCGGTAGTATATATATTATATACTTCATACAAATTGTCATTTTTGCCCCTTTTTTACGGATAGAAGCTTCAAAATTCATCAAGTTTCATAAAATAGTTACGTTTACTTCATATATTTTTGAAATACGTGATTCGTAGTCATAGTTCTTACATGCAGACCACAAAAAACGTGAAGCTTTGCATCCTCACACAAAGTACCTACCTATTTTTATACCTTTCATGAAAATGAAATGGTATATTAATTTCGTCACGAAACCCAAAATTGTAAGTCCTTAAAGGAAAATAGATAGACCCACCATTAAGTATACCGAAATAATCAGAATGAAGAGCTGAGTTGATTTAGCCTTGTCCGTCTGTCTGTCTGTCCGTCTGTCCGTTTGTATGCAAACTATTCCCTCAATTTTTGAGATATCTTGATAAAATTTGGTGAGCAGGTGTATTTGGGTGTCCGATTAGACATTTGTTGGAACCGGCCGGATCGGACCACTATAGCATATATCCTCCATACAACCGATTTTTCAGAAAAAAGAGGATTTTTGTAATATCTTACTCAATTTAACAGATTGAAGCTTCAAACTTCACCATATACTTTTGTATATTGCACATATTGTTGCCTGAAAAAATTGATGAGATCGGTCGTATATATAGTAAATATCCCCCAAAACCGATTGTTCAGATAAGAAACTTTTCGTAATTACTGCCCTATTTTAAGAGCTAGAGGCTTCAAATTTCAACGAATGCTTACGTATATAGCATATATTGTTGTCTGAAAAAATCATAGAGATCGGTTGTATATATAGTATATATCTCATACAACCGATTGTTCAGATAAGAAACTTTTCGCAATTTCTACCCCATTTTAACAGCTATAAGCTTCAAATTTCACCGATTGCTTACGTATATAGTATATATTGTTGTGTCAAAAAATCATAGAGATCGGTGGTATATATAGTATATATCTCATACAACCGATTGTTCAGATAAGAAACTTTTCGCAATTTCTACCCCATTTTAACAGCTATAAGCTTCAAATTTCACCGATTGCTTACGTATATAGTATATATTGTTGTGTCAAAAAATCATAGAGATCGGTGGTATATATAGTATATATCTCATACAACCGATTGTTCAGATAAGAAACTTTTCGCAATTTCTACCCCATTTTAACAGCTATAAGCTTCAAATTTCACCGATTGCTTACGTATATAGTATATATTGTTGTGTCAAAAAATCATAGAGATCGGTGGTATATATAGTATATATCTCATACAACCGATTGTTCATATAAGAAACTTTTCGCAATTTCTACCCCATTTTAACAGCTATAAGCTTCAAATTTCACCAATTGCTTACGTATATAGTATATATTGTTGTGTCAAAAAATCATAGAGATCGGTGGTATATATAGTATATATCTCATACAACCGATTGTTCATATAAGAAACTTTGCGCAATTTCTTCCCCATTTTAACAGCTAGAAGCTTCAAATTTCACCAAATGCTTACGTGTATTGTATATATTGTTGTCTGAAAAAATCATTGAGATCGGTTGTATATATAGTATATATCTCATACAACCGATTGTTCAGATAAGAAACTTTTCGCAATTTCTACCCCATTTTAACAGCTATAAGCTTCAAATTTCACCGATTGCTTACGTATATAGTATATATTGTTGTGTCAAAAAATCATAGAGATCGGTGGTATATATAGTATATATCTCATACAACCGATTGTTCAGATAAGAAACTTTTCGCAATTTCTACCCCATTTTAACAGCTATAAGCTTCAAATTTCACCGATTGCTTACGTATATAGTATATATTGTTGTGTCAAAAAATCATAGAGATCGGTGGTATATATAGTATATATCTCATACAACCGATTGTTCATATAAGAAACTTTTCGCAATTTCTACCCCATTTTAACAGCTATAAGCTTCAAATTTCACCGATTGCTTACGTATATAGTATATATTGTTGTGTCAAAAAATCATAGAGATCGGTGGTATATATAGTATATATCTCATACAACCGATTGTTCATATAAGAAACTTTGCGCAATTTCTTCCCCATTTTAACAGCTAGAAGCTTCAAATTTCACCAAATGCTTACGTGTATTGTATATATTGTTGTCTGAAAAAATCATTGAGATCGGTGGTATATATAGTATATATCTCATACAACCGATTGTTCAGGTAAGAAACTTTGCGCAATTTCTGCCCCGTTTTAACAGCTAGAAGCTTCAAATTTCACTAAATGCTTACGTATATAGCATATATTGTTGTCTGAAAAAATCATAGAGATCGGTGCTACATATATTATATACCCCATATAAACTGTATTTTTTTGCCCCTTTTTTACGGCTAGAAGCTTCAAAATTCAAAACATTTCATCAAATAGTTACGTTTACGTCATATATTGTTGAAATACGTGATTCGTAGTCATAGTTTTTACACGCAGGCCACAAAAAACCTGAAACTTTGCATCCTCACACAAAGTACCATCCTCACACAAAGTACCATCCTCACACAAAGTACCTACATATTTTTATACCTTTCATGAAAATGAAATGGTATATTAATTTCGTCACGAAACCCAAAATTGTAAGTCCTTAAAGGAAAATAGATAGACCCACCATTAAGTATACCGAAATAATCAGAATGAAGAGCTGAGTTGATTTAGCCATGTCCGTCTGTCTGTCTGTCCGTCTGTCCGTCTGTCTGTTTGTATGCAAACTAGTCCCTCAATTTTTTAGATGTCTTGATAAAATTTGGTGAACTGGTGTATTTGGGTGTCTGATTAGACATTTGTCGGAACCGGCCGGATCGGCCACTATAACATATATCCTCCATACAACCGATTTTTCAGAAAAAAGAGGGTTTTTGTAATATCTTACTCAATTAAACAGATTGAAGCTTCAAACTTCACCATATACTTTCGTATATTGCACGTATTGTTGCCTGAAAAAATTGATGAGATATGTCGTATATATAGTATATATCCCCCACAACCGATTGTTCAGATAAGAAACTTTTCGTAATTACTGCCCTATTTTAAGAGCTAGAGGCTTCAAATTTCAATGAATGCTTACGTATATAGCATATATTGTTGTCTGAAAAAATCATACAGATCGGTGGTATATATAGTATATATATGGTGGTATATATAGTATATTATATATAGTATATATATATATATTGTTTCGCAATTTCTACCCCATTTTAACAGCTATAAGCTTCAAATTTCACCGATTGCTTACGTATATAGTATATATTGTTGTGTCAAAAAATCATAGAGATCGGTGATATATATAATATATATATGATGGTATATATAGTATATATAGTATATATATTTTTTTTTTGTTTGCGATTTCGGGCCCATTTTAACAGCTAGAAGCTTCAAATTTCACCAAATGCTTACGTGTATAGCATATATTGATGTCTGAAAAAATCATTGAGATCGGGTGTATACATAGTATATATCTCATACAACCGATTGTTCAGATAAGAAACTTTGCGCAATTTCTGCCCCGTTTTAATAGCTAGAAGCTTCAAATTTCACCAAATGCTTACGTATATAGCATATATTGTTGTCTGAAAAAATGATAGAGATCGGTAGTATATATATTATATACTTCATACAAATTGTCATTTTTGCCCCTTTTTTACGGATAGAAGCTTCAAAATTCATCAAGTTTCATAAAATAGTTACGTTTACTTCATATATTTTTGAAATACGTGATTCGTAGTCGTAGTTCTTGCATGCAGACCACAAAAAACGTGAAGCTTTGCATCCTCACACAAAGTACCTACCTATTTTTATACCTTTCATGAAAATGAAATGGTATATTAATTTCATCACGAAACCCAAAATTGTAAGTCCTTAAAGGAAAATAGATAGACCCACCATTAAGTATACCGAAATAATCATAATGAAGAGCTGAGTTGATTTAGCCATGTCCGTCTGTCTGTCTGTCCGTCTGTCTGTTTGTATGCAAACTAGTCCCTCAATTTTTGAGATATCTTGATAAAATTTGGTGAGCAGGTGTATTTGGGTGTCCGATTAGACATATGTCGGAACCGGCCGGATCGGACCACTATAGCATATATCCTCCAAACAACCGATTTTTCAGAAAAAAGAGGATTTTTGTAATATCTTACTCAATTTAACAGATTGAAGCTTCAAACTTCACCATATACTTTCGTATATTGCACATATTGTTGCCTGAAAAAATTGATTAGATCGGTCATATATATAGTATGACAACCGATTGTTCAGATAAGAAACTTTTCGTAATTACTGCCCTATTTTAAGAGCTACAGGCTTCAAATTTCAACGAACGTATATAGCATATATTGTCGTCTGAAAAAATCATACAGATCGGTGGTATATATAGTATATATATGGTGGTATATATAGTATATATATATATATTTTCGCAATTTTAGCCCCATTTTAACAGCTAGAAGCTTCAAATTTCACCGAACGCTTACGTATATGGCATATATTGTTGTCTGAAAAAATCATAGAGGTCGGTCGTATATATAGTATATATCTCATACAACCGATTGTTCAGATAAGAAACTTTTCGCAATTTCTACCCCATTTTAACAGCTATAAGCTTCAAATTTCACCGATTGCTTACGTATATAGTATATATTGTTGTGTCAAAAAATCATAGAGATCGGTGATATATATAATATATATATGATGGTATATATGGTATATATAGTATATATATATATTTTTTTTTGCGATTTCGGCCTCATTTTAACAGCTAGAAGCCTCAAATTTCACCAAATGCTTACGTGTATAGCATATATTGATGTCTGAAAAAATCATTGAGATCGGGTGTATACATAGTATATATCTCATACAACCGATTTTTCAGATAAGTAACTTTGCGCAATTTCTGCCCCGTTTTAACAGCTAGAAGCTTCAAATTTCACCAAATACTTACGTATATAGCATATATTGTTGTCTGAAAAAATAGAGATCGGTGGTATATATATTATATACTTCATACAAATTGTCATTTTTGCCCCTTTTTTACGGATAGAAGCTTCAAAATTCATCAAGTTTCATAAAATAGCTACGTTTACTTCATATATTGTTGAAATACGTGATTCGTAGTCATAGTTTTTACACGCAGACCACAAAAAACCTGAAAATTTGCATCCTCACACAAAGTACCTACCTATTTTTATACCTTTCATGAAAATGAAATGGTATATTAATTTCGTCACGAAACCCAAAATTGTAAGTCCTTAAAGGAAAATAGATAGACCCACCATTAAGTATACCGAAATAATCAGAATGAAGAGCTGAGTTGATTTAGCCATGTCCGTCTGTCTGTCTGTCCGTCTGTCTGTCTGTCCGTCTGTCCGTCTGTGTGTTTGTATGCAAACTAGTCCCTCAATTTTTGAGATATCTTGATAAAATTTGGTGAGCGGGTGTATTTGGGTGTCCGATTAGACATTTGGCGGAACCGACCGGATCGGACCACTATAGCATATATCCTCCATACAACCGATTTTTCAGAAAAAAGAGGATTTTTGTAATATCTTACTCAATTTAGCAGATTGAAGCTTCAAACTTCACAATATACTTCCGTATATTGCACATATTGTTGCCTGAAAAAATGTATGAGATCGGTCGTATATATAGTATATATCCCCCACAACCGATTGTTCAGATAACGAACTTTTCGTAATTACTGCCCTATTTTAAGAGCTAGAGGCTTCCAATTTCAACGAAGGCTTGCGTATATAGCATATATTGTTGTCTGAAAAAATCATACAGATCGGTGGTATATATAGTATATATATGGTGGTATATATATTTCATTTCATTTCATTTATTTGCAGTCAATGGAATAAATCCTTACAGACTAAATATATTAAATAGTTCTTAAATTCAATTTAGAGCTAAAAGTATGAAACTTATATACATATATGGACCGGAGAACTTAAAATGCAGAGTTTAAAATAATTAAAAATTTAAACCTTGGTAGTGAAAAATCCAATGAAACCGTAACGCTCAGTGAGTTAAACTCACGTATAGCACGGGCAATAGGAGCATTACAGGCATAATTAGTTCTAAGATTATCACCATAAAAGTGATAGAAATTTCGGAGAGAACGTTGAGGGACATTAAATCGAAACCGCTCCAGCAAGTACGGGCAGCCAATAAACCCATTAATAATGTTATAAGCGAAACTTAAGCAGATAATAGATCTACGATCCAACAAGGTCTTAAGGTTTAATAGCAAGAGACGAGAAGAATAAGGAGGCATAGGTTCAGAGAAGTTTAAAGGTCGAAGAGCATATTTAAGAAAGATCTTCTGTATACGCTCTATTCTATTTACAGCTGTCTGCTGGCTTGGCCTCCAAATAAAAACTACATATTCCAAACGCGACCTAACAAAGGCCGTGAATAATAACTTGGTCTTATACGGATCTGAGAATTTTATAGTATTACGCCCAACGAAACCAAGCATAGAATATGATTTAGCAGTTATATAGTTTACGTGATTGTTAAACGAGAACTTACTATCAAAGATAATACCAAGATCTTTAATCTCATTAACACACTGAAACTCACAATTTGAAATTCTGTAAATCGTATGTAGTGTACTAGTTGTTTTCGCATAAGTTATGTGGAAACATTTGGCGGGGTTCAAGGAAAGATGAGATTCCTCGCACCAGTGGTAAAGTTTGTTAATGTCATTTTGTAATCTTGAGGCATCATCTGGCGCCTTAATTGCTGAGAATAGCTTCAGGTCATCAGCGTAAAGCAAACATTTGGCGAACGAGAAGCAACTACTAATGTCGTTAATAAAAAGAATAAAAAATAACGGTCCCAATATACTACCCTGAGGTACACCAGAAGTGGCAACAAAAGGCCTGGAGGATACACCATCAATATTAACAACACATTGCCTGTTAAATAAATAAGAGGCAATCCATAGCAGAAACGAGGAATGAAAGCCAAGAGAAGCTAATTTTCCTAGTAAAACTCTATCAAAAGCTTTAGAGAAATCTGTGTAGATGCAATCCACTTGAAACCCAGCAGAAAATGACTCTATACAATATTCACTAAAGACAGCAAGATTAGAAACAGTTGACCTGCCAGCGACAAATCCATGTTGATAGGGAGAAATGAGAGATTTAACAGCAAAACTTAGCTTTGAATTGACGGCATGCTCAAAAATCTTGGAAATAGTAGACAGCTTGGATATGGGCCTGTAGTTGCGGACATCGTTTTTGTTACCACTTTTAAAGACTGGGGTAATGGAAGTTATTTTCCAATCATTAATGAACGTCCCAGAAGACAAGGATTTATTGAAGATCAGTCTTAACGGATATACTAAAGCTGGACAGCACTTTAGCACTATAGGGCACAAGCCATCAGCATCAGACCGATAGGAGGATTTTAATTTATTAATGGCTTTACTAATATCCTCAGAAGAGAGACATAGCTATCAAAAGTTAACAGCACAGTCCTGACTCTCCGGAAATTCAAATATTTGATTATTATCTTCTGGGCCAAAATTCGATTTGAAAAACTCCGCAAATAAATTGACTGTTTCAGTTGGAGAATTCGCAGAATTGTCATCGAGAAAAACACCTGTTGGGACACTGGCGCAGCATTTTTTTGACTTTATGTAATTCCAGAAGAATTTCGGATTCGATTTAAAGCTCGACTTAATGTTACGAATGTAATTGGTGTATAGATACTTATCCAAATTGTTGAAACTCCTAAGATAAAACTTGTATTTAGTAAAAAACAAATGATTCTTCGAGTTTTTGAATTTTTTAAAGTATTTGTTCCTAAGATTCTTCAATTTCTTTAAGTCCCTTGAATACCATGGCAATTTATAGGATCTTTTTCTTTTAACCGGGATCCAATCCAAGCAGTGGTTGTATAAAATAGTTTTGAAAGTGCGGAAGCTATTAGCGGTATCAAGTCCCTCAAGTAGCTCCTCCCAGTTTATTTGAAATAACCAATCATTAAAACCGGAGAAATCAAATGAATTAAAATTGAAAGAAACACTGCTTTCAAAATTCTCCGAAGCAAAACAATAAAAATTAACTGTAGTAATCAGAGGCACATGATGCCTGTCACTAGGCGTAATAGGGTTCATGCACTCCCTTAATTCACAATTAATATTATCACTAATAAATACAAGATCTAAAAGTCTGTTTAGAGAATTAACATTATCAAGGTCAGTGCAAACACTAGTACCAATGATGCGAGCCTGTTTGTTATTATTATTATTCCTGCGCCCCATACGCATCATCTCAGTCAACTGCCCATTTTCATTATCAACAATTTCGACAGCATCAACAATAGGCTCGTGGGGTGAAGTGTTGTTATTGGATGGCTGGATGGGTCTAATGTTGTCATTCACCGTGTCTGCATTATTACTACTATTAACACCTTCAGGCATTGAAATTGTACCAGCGTCAGCATCACCATTGTCATTTTGAATTTTATGTTCATTTTTATCTTTATTTACATTTTTATTTCTTCGATTCCTTTTATTTCGCACTGTTTTCCATTCGTTTGAGTTACCGCATTTTTCAACAGTAACCGGAGTTGGCGAAGTTAGTTGCATAGCAGCCGCATTAACAATAGGCATCACACTTGAAGAGGTAGCAACAGCAGCAGCATCATGAGGCAGAATATTCGACGGTGGATGTGCATAGGAAGCAGTATCAGTCTGGTTGTATAGTCTCTCGACAGCTTTAGCAACGCCGTCAGCAGAGCCAGACGCAGTTGAAATATTAGCAACAGCAGCATTATTAGGCATCAGTGTCGACGGTGGATGAACAGCACCGTCGACAGAGCCACTCGCGACTGTTGACACGCACGAAGAAGCTGACTGCTTTGATGTAGTAAAGTTGCTGTTTACACAGCACAATTTCTCAAATTTCGTGAGCAAATGAGACAAAATAGAATTGTTCTCAGTGACCTTACAATGCAAGTCACGAACCTCAGCTTGAAGAGAATCTGTTTTTTCTCGTAAGCCCTCATTATCTTTATGCAAAACAGTCATAGCAGAAAGCAACTGAGAGTTAAAAATTTTCAACTCGGCAAAATTTTCATTAGCAGTTATCGGATTAGGCATTTGCACTAGAGTAGCTTGTTGTTGTTCTAACGAAGAGTTATGTGAAGCAAAATTGTCATTAGCTGATAGCGGATTAGGCATTTGCACTAGAGTAGCTTGTTGTTGTTGTAAAGAAGAGTTATGTGAAGTAATAGACTCGTCTTGTTGAGATGGAGCACACAAACCACAAATGTAAATATTGTCAGCATTGTTTAGATGGTTTAGGTCGGCAGACAAGCTACCAACAACACAACTCATATGGTAAATTTCTCTGCAATTTTCACATTGCACCGAAGTTTGGGCGCGATCCACTCTATGGCCACAAAAACAAGGCATAATATTGCAATATAATTTAAAGAAAACATTAGAGCGCAGCAAAAACACGACTGTTCGCGTCAATTACTCAACATTTTATCGTATATAGTATATATATATATATTCGCAATTTTAGCCCCATTTTAACAGTTAGAAGCTTCAAATTTAAACGAACGCTTACGTATATGGCATATATTGTTGTCTGAAAAAATCATAGAGATCGGTTGTATATATAGTATATATCTCATACTACCGATTGTTCAGATAAGAAACTTTTCGCAATTTCTACCCCATTTTAACAGCTATAAGCTTCAAATTTCACCGATTGCTTACGTATATAGTTTATATTGTTGTGTCAAAAAATCATAGAGATCGGTGGTATATATAATATATATATGGTGGTATATATAGTATATATATAGTATATATATTTTTTTTTTGCGATTTCGGCCCCATTTTAACAGCTAGAAGCTTCAAATTTCACCAAATGCTTACGTTTATAGCATATATTGATGTCTGAAAAAATCATTGAGATCGGTTGTATACATAGTATATATCTCATACAACCGATTGTTCAGATAAGAAACTTTGCGAAATTTCTGCCCTGCTTTAACAGCTAGAAGCTTCAAATTTCACCAAATGCTTACGTATATAGCATATATCATTTTTGCCCTTTTTTTACGGATAGAAGATTCAAAATTCATCATGTTTAATAAAATAGTTCGTTTACTTCATATATTTTTGAAATACGTGATTCGTAGTCGTAGTTTTTACATGCAGACCACAAAAAACGTGAAGCTTTGCATCCTCACACAAAGTACCTACCTATTTGTATACCTTTCATGAAAATGAAATGGTATATTAATTTCGTCACGAAACCCAAAATTGTAAGTCCTTAAAAGAAAATAGATAGACCCACCATTAAATATACCGAAATAATCAGAATGAAGAGCTGAGTTGATTTAGCCATGTCCGTCTGTCTGTCTGTCCGTATGTCCGTCTGTCTGTTTGTATGCAAACTAGTCCCTCAATTTTTGAGATATCTTGGTAAAATTTGGTAAGCAGGTGTATTTGGGTGTCCGATTAGACATTTGTCGGAACCGGCCGGATCGGACCACTATAGCATATATCCTCCATACAACCGATTTTTCAGAAAAAAGAGGATTTTTGTAATATCTTACTCAATTTAACAGATTGAAGCTTCAAGCTTCACCATATATTTTCGTATATTGCACATATTGTTGTCTGAAAAAATTGATGAGATCGGTCGTATATATAGTATATATCCCCCACAAGCGATTGTTCAGATAAAAACTTTTCGTAATTACTGCCCTATTTTAAGAGCTAGAGGCTTCAACTTTCAACGAATGCTTACGTATATAGCATATATTGTTGTCTGAAAAAATAATACAGATAGGTTGTATATATAGTATATATATGGTGGTATATATAGTATATATATATAGTATATATATATATATTTTCGCAATTTTAGCCCCATTTTAACAGCTAGAAGCTTCAAATTTCACCGAACGCTTACTTATATGGCATATATTGTTGTCTGAAAAAATCATAGAGATCGGTTGTATATATAGTATATATCTCATACAACCGATTGTTCAGATAAGAAACTTTTCGCAATTTCTACCCCATTTTAACAGCTATAAGCTTCAAATTTCACCAATTGCTTACGTATATAGTATATATTGTTGTGTCAAAGAATCATAGAGATCGGGGATATATATAATATATATATGATGATATATATAGTATATATATAGTATATATATATTTTTTTTTGCGATTTCGGCCCCATTTTAACAGCTAGAAGCTTCAAATTTCACCGAACGCTTACTTATATGGCATATATTGATGTCTGAAAAAATCATTGAGATCGGTTGTATATATAGTATATATCTCATACAACCGATTGTTCAGATAAGAAACTTTTCGCAATTTCTACCCCATTTTAACAGCTATAAGCTTCAAATTTCACCGATTGCTTACGTATATTGTATATATTGTTGTGTCTATAAAATTGTGCAATTTTAATTACAGCTGAGATGTTTGAGAGCTAATGGACTAGTAGATTCTGGAAGCGCCTAGAAGATGCGAATGTTAAAATCAAAGAGTATAAAATGCGACAGATGTAGAGGCGCTGGAATTCAGTTTGATTTGAGTTGTCAAGCAGTTACAACTAAGACGATATCTAGCGAGCAATAGCAGTATTATTTTGAAAGTCAGTTTCATTTAAGCTATCAGTTTGGTTATTAAGCTATTCGTTGCACAGTTTGAGTGTATTGTGAAGTATTTTAATAAAGGCCATTTTTCCATTATTCAATATTGGAGTTATTTATTCAACAGTTTAGTGATTCGAACTCAGCAGAAGATTGCAAATAAGAGGATTTGTAGTAAATTCGTTACAATACTCTGTGAGCTCTGCTCAACTGAGTATAAAAAGGGAAGGAGAATAAAAACTGTGATAACATTTATGTGGGAATTACCAAATCAAAATTGGACTCGCACAACATAAATCGGATTGAAAACAGTGTCACAATACCAAAACCTATAAAAAAAAAGCACTGTTGTTGTTGTTGTAGCGATAAGGTTACTCCCCGAAGGCTTTGGGGAGTGTTATCGATGTGATGGTCCTTTGCCGGATACAGATCCGGTACGCTCCGGTACCACAGCACCCTTAAGGTGCTAGCCCGACCATCTCGGGAACGATTTATGTGGCCACATTAAACCTTCAGGCCATTCCCTCCCTCCCCACCCCCAATTTCCATGAGGAGCTTGGGGTCGCCAGAGCCTCGTCTGTTAGTGAAACAGGATTCGCCGCGAATATGTGAGGTTGAAAATTGGGTTTGGAGAAGCTATATATTGCGCTGGCAACCTGAAGGGTTGCGCTACACAGCCCCTTGAATTTGGTATTTTAGTCGCTTCTTACGACGGGCATACCTACCGCGGACATATTCTGATCCCCTAACCCGCTGGGGTAAAAAAGCACTCATGGCCCACTGTGCTAACAAAAGCCACTGTCTTAACTTCGTAGCTTCATTTGCTCGGCAAGAACAACAAAGTAAGAAAGGATGACAGTATAAAAGTTAAGGGCGAATTAAACTTCCTTAACCCTAACGCCATAGTCGTAACAATACCCATATCCATAACCATCTCCATTGTGATCATTAATGGTGTCTTAACCTAAAAATCGTGAAATCTTAATACAAATGAAGAAAACGCGAAAAATTACAAACATATTCCACAAAAAATAAGTCCTTTAGTCATAAAGTATCCAAAACAATGAATGAAATCTACAAAAAGTTATTAAATTCACCAACTCAAATATTTTTAGGATACGGATATGGCGAGAAACCAAAAACCAATTGGTTGGCTATGGTATGGTTATGGCGTTAGCGTTATGGTATGATACCATTAATCGACTACATTGATTTCCACAAGGTAGGTTCGATCAGCTGTTTTATCTGGTTATGGTTTTATGGTTATAGGTCACAATTAATTCGCCCTTTACAAATATAAGCACACCGGTAAATAAATAGAAGGATAATGGCCGAGCCACAATGAAGTTTCTCATGTATATGCGTTTAACGCAATCTTATGCATTCCAGTAACATATCCACAATCAACCAAGATGTTGCATTTGTAAATATAAAGAAACTTCGAACTTGGCAATTGATGTATATTGGAATGATTTTTTGTCATCCTTTGTCAAATTTGGTTTCGAGACACCGGTTTCGGCGTTGTGCCATTATCAGTGTAGATTTTCGTTATAATATTCTAATAAAATTTACTATGTGATTGGAGGCTAAGATACTTGGCTTGGATATCATAAGTGGTTTCAGGCTCTGGATCAGGAACTGATTTCAGTCTTAGACCGGCCATAGTGACGAATGTCACGCGTGATTAGTTTTCACGTCCTGCACGAGGTGCCCCTGCTTCTACTGATAATGGCGGATCTAGAGAGGACAACTCGATAAAACCCGCACTCCCTGAGTCATTGTGCCGAGCTCAGGGGAGGGAGGACTCTTTAAGAGTCAAGATCGGTACACAACGGTGACGAACTGGACTGTTTTAGGGCTTTGATTTGACATTAAATTTGGACTTGATGACTTTGGGCTGGTAGGTGCGGTATTCTGCCACTTTAGTAGGTCGGGGTGAAACCCTACCGAAATGGCTGGTAGGCTAATGCTGCACCTGCCCACGTCCCGTTAAAACCGTGGCGGGCCTCAAGGTACGTTCCGGCTCCGTCGCCGTTAAGTTGGTGGTGTAGGTGCGGTTGAAGATTTTCCCGCTTCGCGTCCGGTCTGGCTCTGAACGCATTACTCATAAGGTAATGCGTCAACCCTCGCGTGACCTCCCTGCGTAGCATAGATAACCACGATACCGTTAAAGGGCGACTACACAATCGGCTCCGGATAGCGGCCTTGAGGGGGGACTTTTTTAGAATGGACAAGACTAATACGAATCCGCCAAGGATGGGGTGCGGAAGAAGAGCGCTTTTGATGGAAATCCGTCAAATCAATCTTCAGCACTCTAAGGCGGCTTCCGCAAATTTGTTGCTCTGCCTTGAAAAAGGCGGAGTGGATATAGTCCTTGTCCGGGAGCCGTGGCTGAGTAGTAACGGCAGTAAGATTTCAGGATTAAGGACTGGAAAATTCAACACCTTGGTGCATAGGGAGGCAAGTAGGCCTAGATCCTGTGTGCTTGTTAAAAAGAGATTAAAGCTTTTATTCTCTCTAATTTCAGCAATGCTGACGTAACGACGGTCTGCCTCGAGCGAGGAAGTAATGAAATGTGGGTGATCTCAGCGTACATGCCCCACGGGGACGTAGAGGGGCCACCACCTGCGATACTGGGTGAAATCACCGCTGAGGCAAGGCGGAGAGTTGTTGGCGTGATCATCGGTGCCGATGCTAATGCCCATCATAGCATTTGGGGAAGCTCGGATACCAACACTAGAGGTGAGTCTTTATTTACTTTTATTGTAGATGATGGACTTTGTTTGTATATGTAATAGGGGGAATGACCCGACTTTTATTACTGCGGTAAGGGAGGAGGTCCTGGACCTCACCCTGGTTAGTAGAGAACTGGAAGGTCGGATATCTGGATGGAGGGTTCTCAACGAGCACTCCTTCTCTGATCACCGATATATTCAGTTCTCAGTGAACGAAGAACGTCCCGGTAAAATATCTTTTAGGAACCCTAAAAGTACTAACTGGGACTTGTATTGTAGGAAGCTGGGAGAGCTACTGCCTGCGGTGCCTTTCATTAGTTCGGCCCTGTCCGAATCTGAGATAGACGTTCTGGTGGAAAACTTTACCTCGGCAAGCAATAGCGCCTTTCAGCTATCCTGCCCATTGAAAACTTACAGGGGGAAGGGCAAGCCGCCCTGGTGGTCGGATTCTCTTGACGACCTAAGAGCGTCCAGTCGGCGGCTCTTCAACAGAGCCAGGAGGAGTAAATTACCCTCGGACTGGGAGCTCTATAAGGTGAGTCTGGGGATTTATAAATATGAAATAAGGATAGCCAAGCGAGTTGCATGGCGAAGCTTCTGCGAAAACGTAGAAGGCTGCAATGAATCCGCGAGATTTAGAAAAATACTCTCTAGGAACCCCGCTCCTCTGGGGTATCTGAGAGATGATGGTGGGGACTGGTCGATGAGTAGCGAGGAGTCCCTAAGGCTTTTACTGGACAATCATTTTCCCGATGTTCCAGTTGCGCAGGGATCTTCGCCTGCATGGTCGGCGGTCGTTGGCCATGCAGAAGTGCCTGCCATTCCAATACGGGAAAGTCAAATAACCTGGGCTATAGGGTCGTTCAAGCCCTATAAGTCTCCGGGCCCGGATGGAATCATTCCTGCGCAGCTTCAAAGGTCTTTGGGGATTTCCTGCCGCTGGTTGGCCATCATATATACTAACTGCCTCAGGCTTAACTATATCCCGAAGTCTTGGCACACGGTTAGGGTTATTTTCATTCCGAAGGCCGGCAGAAGCTCTCATGTATCACCTAAGGATTTCAGGCCAAACAGTCTCTCGTCGTTTCTTCTTAAGACGTTTGAGCGGTTGATTGACCTATACCTACGGGAAAGGATACCTCGGGGATTACTGTCGGCTTCACAGCATGCGTACTGCAAGGGCAGATCGACGGAAACGGCTCTACATTCGATTGTAAAGCTAATAGAGGGGTCCCTAGAACACAAAGAGTATGCTCCGGGTGCCTTTCTAGACATCGAGGGAGCTTTTAACAATGTCTTACCGGGGGCAATCGAAAGAGCTCTGGTGGGTTTAGGAGTCGAGGCGGCTCTGGTTGAATTTATTAGCAAACTTCTATGCGGCAGAATTGTCGCAGCGGAGTGGGGAGGGGCCATAATTAAGAGGAAGGTGTGCAGGGGCACGCCACAGGGGGGTGTCCTATCTCCTCTCCTCTGGGTTGTGGTAGTCAACGAGCTTCTTGTGGAGCTGGAAGCCAATGGTTTTCGAGTGGTTGCCTATGCAGATGACCTCGCTACCCTAGTCAGAGGCAAATTTCTGGGCACCCTGCGCGATGTTCTGCAGGGCTACCAGGATACTGTGGCTAGGTGGGCTGAATCATGTGGATTGGCGGTCAACCCGGGAAAAACGCAATTGGTCCTTTTCACAAGGAGATATCAGATGACCGATTTCAGAACTCCCTCGATTGGAGGGGTACCGTTGGTACTTTCTGATAGGGTTAAATATTTGGGTATTGTTTTGGACAAGAAACTGTCCTGGAGACCCAATGTGGAAGATCGGGCCAGGAAGGCCGCCATTGCCTTGTACTGCTGCAGAGGAGCTATCGGGAAGAGATGGGGACTCTCGCCAAGAATAGTGCACTGGCTTTATGAGATGGTGGTCAAACCGATTCTGCTATATGGGGTGCTGGTCTGGTGGAAAGCACTGGACACGGCGAGCACCTACAAAATGTTAGTGTCAGTGCAACGGACGGCGCTGATCGGTATCAGTGGCGCTCTCAGAACAACACCTACCTTGGCACTGAACGTCGTGCTGAACATATACCCAGTAGATATTGCGGGAAAGGCGGCCGCGGCAAGGTCGTTGGTCAGGCTTCGTGATATGGGATATAGACTTTCTGACCGCGGACACTCTAGCCTTCTTACCAGTTTCGACTTCATCCCGGACAGAACGGACTACTGTATGCCGCTAACTGCTCCCTATACAACCTTCACCCCAGTTATTCCAGAGAGAGAGGATTGGGGAAGAGGAATTATCTGGGGCATGGGACCGGTTAACTTGTTCACGGATGGGTCAAAGCTGGATGGAAAGGTTGGTGGGGGGGTCTTTTGTCAAGAGCTAAATTTAAGCCGCAAGTTTAAGTTGGCTGATCACTGCAAAATATTCCAAGCGGAAATTGCTGCGATTAAGGATGCGGTGGATGGAATGCTATCCAGTGCTACCACGGTTAGGGAATTTAACATCTACTCTGATAGCCAAGCGGCTATCAAGGCCTTGAGCTCAACTACAGTGCGATCGAGGGTGGTCTGGGAGTGCCTGACCTCGCTTGCGATTGCATCGAATTATTTTACAATTAAGATTATCTGGGGCCCGGGCCATAGTGATATCCCGGGTAACTGTCAAGCGGATCTCTTAGCCCGCATCGGTACAACTGAACCGGATGAAGATGGCTGTAGGGATTTCGGGATCCCGCTGGCCACCTGTGGATTGCTCTTCCATAGCTGGGCCTCAGCTCAGCAAACGTTGGGCGGATACCACGTCTTGCAGGGTAGCAAGATCTTTCTGGCCAAAAGTGGATGGCAGGAGGTCTGCTGAAATAATTGGGTTCACTAAGGCTCACCTATCAATGGTCATTGGGGTTTTGACAGGGCACTGTCCCATGGGTATCCATGCGGTACGTCTCAATATACTGGAAACTCCATCCTGCTGCAGCTGTATTGAGGATGATGAGGTGGAATCACCAAATCACTTTATGATTGATTGTCCAGCTTTTTCCAGAACTAGGCGAAAGTACTTCGGTCGCGACTCACTTGGATCTCCCGAGGATATATCCGAAGTTGAGATCGGTATCATTTGGAGCTTTATCGTTGCTGCCCAACGATTCTCTAAGTAGCTAGATCTAAGTCACCGTTATTTTTGGTGTATGTGGTATCACAACGGACCTTCGTGTTGTCCAAGTGAGCTATCCTTATCAGGGCAGCTACCACCTAACCTATCCATCCTATCCTACTATGTGATTCATTATCAAAAATGTGGATCTTTTATGTTGTTTAGTTGCCCTCAAGAAGATTTCCGAAGGTAAAACATAAATGTCAGTGTTTTTTGCTGTTTTTTGAGAAACAAAAAAAATTTGACCTCAAGCCAGCAGAGATATTTATAAAAAAATGTGGCTAAAACATTAAGATGTATTATATAATTTTTCTTTTAGTGTTGTGTTTTAATAAGTTGATGATGCAAAATCAGTCTGTTTTAAATAACTTTTGAACGTGTTATAGCAATAACTTTATATGTATATTAATAATCTCGTTTATTCAGCAAAGAAAATGCAAAATGAAAGCGTGCTCACCGTAGCGAAGTGATAAATTCAACAGCACAATTATTCTTATGAACTAACATAACGAGAAAGCAAAATGTCAAATGTAACTCGGATTTCAGTGTTGGAGAGTGATGCTGACTTAGAGATTACACTGAAGTAACTGGTTGACGATTCCGAGTAGTAGATAGTTCTAAATATTCCGCCCACCTCGTCCTGTGCGACGAAACACTTATCCGCCCACCGTAGGCGACATACGCCGCTCATCGATGGGAAGTGTTACTAGTTTTGAAATTTCTCTTTTTATAGTTGCTCATTTGGTACGTACAGTTGCAATGCGTACATGAAAATTTCCCCCAGGGTGTACTTGAATAACTCGACCCAAAAGCCATTGAGTAGGAGGTGCCCTTTCGTCGCGTAAAAGAACCAGGTCACCTATCTTCAAATTTTTTTGCGATTACTGCCACTTATTTCGTATCTGAAGCTCCCTCAAATACTCGGCGCTTCAGCGCTGCCAAAAATGTTGATTGGTTTGTTATATTTGTCCCCAACGGATTAACCTGGAAGCCTTGATGTCAAGTAAGCTTGGCTTGGGTGGTGTTATCAAGAGACATCCATTCAACAAATTTGCAGGTGTAATCGCCGTGATGTCGTGTGGATCATTTGAAAGAGGGGTTAGTGATCTCGAATTGAGTATAGCCTCTACCCCTTTTAGCACTGTATATAATTCCTTGAATGTCAATATTGCTTCGCCGACAACGCGTTTAATATGGTGCTTCATGCTTTTTATTCCTGCCTCCCATATACCTCCAAAATTGGGTGACCCGGGGAGAATAAAGTGCCAAGAAACTCCTCTAACGGATCCATAAAGCGCACCGGCCTCTAACTGATTTCGAAACTGAGCGATGTCGTCTTTCAACACGGTGCTCGCTCCTACAAATATTGTAGCACAGTCGCTGTTTATATCGGAGCTGTAGCCTCGAACCGCAAAGAAGCGACGTAGTGCTAACAAAAACATGTTTGTCGAAAGGTCGCTTACAAGCTCGAGATGGATAGCTCGAGTACTGAAACAGACGAATAGTGCAATATATGCCTTGTGTGCTTGATGCCCCCTGCCTTTTGAAGTGCGAACCCTATATTGGCCTCCAAAATCTATACCGCAATGTGAAAATGGTTTGGCCGGGTTACATCGGGCTGCGATCAAAGCCCCCATGATTTGGCTTGCAGGTTGGCAGCGATGGCGAAAGCATTTTATGCAGCGGTTTATGTATTTATGGATAATCGCCCGTCAATATGCCAGAAATGACGCCTAGTAAAGTTCAGCGTCGTCTGAACCCCACCGTGCAACGTAAACTCATGTGCTTGGACTATAAGCAGCGTCGTCAATTTATCATCTTTTGGTAATAAAATGGCATCTGATAAGAAAGCATGCTTGAGGCGTCCATTAACTCGTAAAATGACGTCATTCCCAATGGTTGGGTTGATCCTTCGCAACTTACTTTTCGTCGAGAGCAGTTTACCTTGGTAGAGTGGCGAATGTCTGACGAATTGCAGCAGTAGTCATAGAGTTGGAGCTGCTGGGTGGTTTGTTAGATAAATTTGATATATCGTCATTGAGTTCACCCATCACTTCACAATAAGCGCTCTCCACGGCAATGAATCGGCTTTCGCTTAAGGCGTTGCGACGGCTTTCAATGTTGTCAGACGTTTCTTCCATATTCGCTACATCTCTGGCCTGAGAATAACGATTCCAATAATCTTGCAGTAACGCTTTTCAAGCACAGAAATATCCATAGGTTTGCTTTTGCTTAGCAGTTTTGCGGATGTTTATTAAAAAATTTGCATTTAATTTTGCTACGTTTTCCTCGCGTTCAAGTGCCACTTTTTGCGTGATTGTAGGATGTTGTACATATGTACAAATTGTATTACCTACGTTGCAAAAAAGGTGGCGTGATTGAACGGCAATTATAAAACAAATCGTAACTCTGTTCGGTACGCGAAAAAAAGTGGCGTGATAAATTTATTCTGAGGTTATGACACCAATATGAAAAATTCCAAATTTGCGAAGAGTCAGGTTCCCCGCAAGGGATGCCAAAATATTATAGCTGATCGGAAACAATGATTGTTCTCCAGCGAAATGTATTGTCTTCCAAATAATTTTAATTACACCGCAATAACTTTATATGTATATTAATAATCTCGTTTATTCAGCAAAGAAAATGCAAAATGAAAATGTGCTCACCGTAGTGAAGTGATAAATTCAACAGCAAAATTATTCTTATGAACGAACATAACGAGAAAGCAAAATGTCAAATATAACTCGGTATACAATTTCAGTGTTGGAGAGTGATGCTGAATTAGAGATTATACTGAAATAACTGGTTGGCGATTCCGAGTAGTAGATAGTTCCAAACAAACGTTTAGAAAGAGTTAAGTTTGACAATTGGAATGTTATAAATGGCAGTGATGCGCCTCCGTTGATAAATCTTTCAACCATATCGAACCGATTTTCGACATGAACAATAAACGGCCTAGACAGTATTAAATGAGTAGAAAATGTTGCAACGCGCCAAATGCCGCCGCCGCACGTTATAAACGTCGGTGTGAAAAACAACGAAAATGGGTGGTGGCGGCGGCGTATACCTCTAGTAAGTCGAAAATAGTGACCAAATCTAAAGAGGTTTGGTAAGAACATCTTTTCTATGACAGTCACTGTTTTATAAGTGCTTACGGAAGACGATATTGGCATATGTATGTATAAGAAAGGCATTTTATATTAAAAAGTATCAAAACAGGAAATTAAAAAAAAAAAAAATTAAGATACAATTGCATCCAACCGGCAACGCTGTTTGTGAGTGATTGCACCTATTGGATGGGGCGAAATACTCGATAACGATACTTTTTCCTAGACCCAGAGATCTTTACGGATTTCAACCCAAGATAAAATCTCGAAGTAAAATAGAAGAGTGGAAAAAGCGTAAAAAAGATGGCCAACTTTTAGTTTTGAAAGCTTCCAGAAATGGAACATATGTGAAGGGTAGATTAACTTTTGCAGCTTTATCTTAGATAAGTGCACGTGTAAACATGGTCTAATATCGTTTATCTTTAGTTTTATGCTAAGAAAATGAGTACATTAATTTTTATTGCTGCTGATATTAAGTCCTCTGTAATATTTATTTATACTTTTTTTCTTAGCCAGAAAACCTTCTCTACTACAGTTCGGATGAACATAGCAAAATTATGATAAGCGATTTCGGATTGTCAAAAATAGAGGACTCCGGGATTATGGCAACAGCATGCGGTACGCCGGGTTATGTGGCACCGGAAGTATTATCTCAAAAACCATATGGTAAGGCTGTGGATGTATGGAGCATAGGAGTTATATCATATATATTACTATGTGGTTATCCACCCTTTTACGATGAAAATGATGCAAATCTATTCGCTCAAATTTTAAAAGGTTTGTGCAAGGCTAAAACGTACATATTTTTATATAATTAAACATTATTTTTAGGGGAATTCGAGTTTGATTCTCCATATTGGGACGAAATAAGCGATTCAGCGAAGCATTTCATACAAAATTTAATGTGTGTAGATATGGATAAACGTTATACTTGTAAACAAGCTCTGTCACATCCATGGTAAGTATGTATTTATTGGTTTCTGCTTATATACAGAGTGTTATGATAACTGACTTGTGGTGGTTAAGGTGGAGGTGACGTGTGGCATGCTTGCAAGCCCCTGCTAGCTCGTCGAATGGGGTGGGGTTTTGCACACCTGCCTTACCCGCAGTTATGTAAACAATAAAGTGGTTCATGCCTAGATGAGGATACAGAAATCGCTGGAAAGTAGGAGATGGAAGAAAAAAGAAAAGAAGAGTCAAGGGGAGTCTACCCACACTCTTCAGGGCAGCTTCCGCGAAGCCATAACACCCACACCAAGGAGTTGAAAAGTTAGTCTTCCATTACCGAAATAAATTTAGTTTTCAACCTTTCAAATTTGACAGCGTTATAAACATTATTTTTATTTAATTTTAAATTCGTAAACAAATTAAATAGATGATACCCTAACCAATAGGCTTAAATCTACGTGTAAAAAAAATTATCGCAAACAAAAGGCTATTAAAGTATTTTGACAATTCTATTTAGCAATACAATATATCTATATAAACAAAAGCTTGAAATCTTCAAATAACTTTTTTTTTTTTTTTTTTTAATGGACGTTGTGGCAGCGCGCTGCCCTCAAGTGGTCCAATGAAACCAGACTAATCCTGTTCACGCGATCGATTTATATATATATCTATATAATACTTTTTTTTTTTTTTTTATTTGGCCGAGTCTTTGATGGGCAGCGGTTTGTCAAGCGTCACGATCTGAGACTGCTCAGCTACAGAAGAAATTTCATCAGCCAAGCGTAATACTTAAAGAGAACAGAAGCAAACGTATTATACATTAATTTAGAGAGGTGAGAACAATCTTTTTTATAGAAAAACAGAAATCCGAGCTATCAACTGTGTTTGAGTGAGAGTTACAATCTTGGCATAAACGCCGAAAAGGTTCATTTTGTTCGAAATTCGTTCTACATTGTTTCAGCAGAAGACGTTTGAAGTGTCTCGATGTCCGAGAGGGAACGCAAAAGTTCACTTCATTCAGAAGGAATGGGCTCGAAATTGATCCATTTAAAAGTTTTGTCATAAATATTACACCAAGCATTTCCCTTCGACTAGCAAGAGTTTGAAGATTGATAAGCTTTAATCGATTAGTATAAGGTGGAAGATTAGTTAAAGAGTCCCATTGGAATTTTCTTAAGGCAAATAGTAAAAATTGTTTTTGTATTGATTCGAGACTGTCTGCATGGACTTGATAACGCGGATTCCAAATTATCGAGCCGTATTCTAATATTGACCTAACTAATGTTGTAAAAAGTGCTTTAGTTATGTAAGGGTCGTTAAATTCTTTTGACCACCGTTTAACAAATGCAAAAACACCTTTGCCTTTATTCACTGTAGCATTAATATGAAGATTGAAACTAAGTTTGGAATCCATCATGACTCCCAAGTCAATAAAATTATTTACAGTTTCTAGACTATAGTTGTTAATTGTATATGAAGCTGGTGGCGAAACTCTCCCAGAAAAACACATGAATTTAAATTTTTTGAGATTGAGCGGCATATAATTTACATTGCACCAGGTAACCAAGTGATTTAAATCCATTTGAAGCAAGGAATGTTCCTCAACCGAGGCACATAATTTGAAAAGTTTTACATCGTCTGCGTACATCAAGATTTTTGAGTATTCAATTGTACCAGATATATCGTTTATTAACAACAAGAATAGAATCGGACCAAGATGGTTGCCCTGAGGAACACCAGAAGAAACATTGATGACCCCAGAAAGTGTATTTTTAAAGATTACGTTTTGCGTACGATAACCAAGATACGAAGAAATCCAACATATAAGACGGGGTTGAAACCGAGTTGACTGGGCTTATGAATAAGTAATGGGTGTGATACTTTGTCGAAAGCTTTACTGAAGTCGGTGTAAATTACATCAGTGTGAAGGCCTTTTCTAAATCCATTAGAAACGTGGGTGGTAAATTCTAGTAAATTGGTGATAGGTGATTTGCCCTTACAGAACCCATACTGCGAGCTTGCAATTATGGGGGAAATAGAGAATGTTAGGTGGTGGGTAACAATAGCCTCAAATAACTTTGGGTTAGCGGATAACTTTGCTATGCCCCGGTATTTTTCTATTGAAGACCTGCTTCCATTTTTATGAAGCGGAATAAGAAAAGATTCCTTCCATATTGTTAGGAAAACGCCATAAATTAAAGATAAATTAAATAAATCTGTTAGCGGCTGATAGATGTTTGCAGCACATTTTTTAAGAAAGTGTGTCGGGATCCTGTCGGGGCCGTATGAATATGATACTTTTAAAGTTTTTAAATAAGATAATACACCTTCTGAAGATATAAATGGAGCTCTGATTGAATAACATGAATCAATATGGTAATGGTATTCATTAGGTGAAACGTTGGTCTCAATAGAGTAATTTGATTTGAAAAATTCCGCAAAGAAGTCGGCGATCTCTTGATCATCGCTGGAAATATTATCTTGGAATTTCATGGATGATGGAAACCCTTTCACCCTGCGTTTAGAGTTTACGAATCCGTAAAATGCCTTCGGTTTGCAAGTTATATTTCTTTTCATTTTACAAAGATAAGCTTTGTAACACTTTTTGTTCAATTGAAAATACTTTCAGCGTAGAATCGAGTACTGTAAGCAATGGTTATGTAAACCCGTCTTTTTGAACAACTTGAAAGATCGAGACTTTTTATTCTTTAAAATTTGTATCGGAATGTACACAAATCCGCTTAGGTACGTATTTTTCAAAAAGACAGTAAATGGTATTGTAAAAGTGAGAAACGCTTTGCTCCACATCAGCATTAAATATTGGCCACACTATTCGAGATAGATCAGGATTTAATTTTTTATTGGCTTTCGCAAAGTCGAAGCGATAACTGGAGTTGTATCGTTTATTTCCGCTGTTACAAGCATAATTTACAACTTCGTAAACTATTTTGAGGGAAGGGTGGTAAACATCTTCAGGTTCAATAATGGGTTCGCATCGACTAATGAAATATTTATAGTTATCATCCACGAAGGCCAAATCTAACACCCTTCCGAATTTATGCGATTGGATGTTGATTTATTGAAGGCACAGCTCAGACATTCCGTCTAGAAATTCATTGTTGGAAGACTTTGACGAAACTGATACGATATTAAATTCAGAGATGCACCATGATATATGTGGCATATTGAAGTCAACCAAGACAATAATGGAATCGGAAGGCTTTAGCATCGAATTAACAGTTCCTAGCAAAGAAATGTGATGCATATAAACGGACAGTTCAGAAGATCGCGGGATATAACAGATGGCCAAATAAATATGAATATTTGCTAGTTGTGTGCGTATGCACAAGAACTCAGTTGTATCTGTATCGGTGGCGGTTACGCAAATCTCTTCAGATGGTATTGAAGAGTGTACAGCAAGCAGAACTCCACCTCCAACCCCGTTCAGGCGGTCATTTCGATATATTTGGTAGTCATTACAGAGGATCTCTGAGTTGAAAGCATGAGGTTTCAGCCAGGTTTCGGTTAAAGCAATTATATCGTAGCTTGGAGGTGCCTTTGATGTTGAAGGCTCTACTGTAAGAGGACTTGGAGATGCTAAGTTTATTAATTCTATCGTGCTGGGTGTAGGAACGATTGGGTTCTGGATGTTTTGAACGGGGTCTAGGGTCAGTACGCCAGCCGAGACATCAGTTCGTTTTCGTTTGCTGTAACGACTGTCGCTGTTAGCATTAGCAGCTGAATCGGTAATACATTTGGAAGTTTTAAACAAGTTTTCATAATACTTGAATTTATCCCCTAATGTAGAAAGTTCCTTACCGATTTCGGAGAATGCGTTTCGGGTATGTTTGAAAAGCTTAAAAAGATCCACTTCCGTGGATCTGCATTTCAAGCACGACCAACGCACACCCTGGTTATCGTTGATCGCATCACACACCCTTGCTGTCAAACTAGCGCACTTCATATGAGCAAGCTCATCACAAAGCCAACCAGAAATTCAAAAGCAATCGAGTTTGAAGCAGAAAAAAGTAATCCAATTCAAACAAAATTAAATGGACGATATTGAGGCTTGCGTATAATTCGGCACCCCCTAATGTATTCGGTATCAGAAAGATACTTTGCTTCTACAAAAAAAAAAAGAATATTGTTATATCTTTTCTTTCCAAAAAAGTAGCATAAAGGGTATGTACGTATGTATTTATAAAAAAACCAAAAGCAGCCAAAGTTAATGCAAATTCCTGACCTAGGCTAAGGTATTATGTACATATGTAGGTATATGTGGATCGATGCTTGCATATGTACATATATATATATATATATATATATATATATATATATATGTATAACGAGAAAAGTATGATTTTTTTCTTTTTTTCTCACTCACCTGATCTCATCACATCAGCATTGTAGGCACCTTCAAGCTGTGGAGGTCCCCTGTTGGTCCTAGTATCATATTTGTGTTTGATTGTCTGGTACACTTTTAGTGTAGTGTTGTTCTCTTGGCGTACACCAGCTTCCCCAGTCATAGTGGACATTGTCATGGAAGAACTACTTACTAAATTCGAGAAGGACGCTACAAGTAAACCACGACTTTTAACCAAATACGTAGATGACTTTTTTGCGATCGTAAAAACAAAGGATATCGATAAAATGCTCAGTAAGCTCAATAACTACAACAAGTCCATTAAGTTCACAATAGAGGTGGAAAAAGAAGGACAACTACCGTACCTGGATACGTTAGTAAATAGAAAAAACAATAAAATATCCATAGATTGGTACAGAAAGCCCACATCTTCCGGTAGACTGGTGAACTTCAACTCGAAACATCAAAGAAAAACAATTATAAACACGGCTAAAAATTTTATAGATAGAGTCCTAACAATAAGCGATAAAATATATCACAGAAAAAACATTAAGATTATTCAAAAAACTTTAGAACAGAATGAAGTCCTTCATAAATTAATTAATAAACTGGTCCGGGCTTTCTATTCCAGAGATCCTAATGAAGAGAAGACAAAACCATCAAATGATAAAATATACAAAACAATCACATATGTACAGGGAATAGCGGAGAGGATTAAGAGCTCGAATTTATATGACAATGAGAAGTACCAAATAGCTTTTACATATCATAATATAATAATATTGAGGCAGATTTATAGCAATACGAAGGATATTATCTTAAAGTGCGAGAAATCTGACGTGGTTTACCGAATACCATGCAACGGCGACGGATCCAACGTATGCGAGAAGGTATATGTAGGGACAACTAAATTAAAATTAAAGACAAGTATTTCCGCTCACAAATCAAATATTAAACTTAGAAACAGTAATTCTGAAAATAAGACGGCCTTAACAGCCCATTGTAAGGATACAGGGCACTGTCCAGATTTTGAAAATGTCGTTATACTGGACAAAGAGAAAAATTACCATAAAAGATATTTTTTGGAAATGTTACATATTACGAACACCCCTAATGACAAGAAAATAAATTTCAAAAATGATACAGATTTATGTGCTCATGTTTATAGAAATTTGGTTCTCAAACAGCAACAGCGCTCATCGAAATCAGCAGCACCCAACAGTGTTCCCGCTGATAGCTAATAAGCAATGAATATACATACATACGTACATATGTATACAAATATTTCTGTTCTTATTGTCAGTTGTTCCTTACATTGTTGTTAGTACATATTTTTGTTTACAATTGCGGTATTTTAAATTGTTTACTTTGACTTGTTTAAGCTCTCTTATTATTTTGTTTTCGAACATATGATCAGTCGATCAAACATAGTCATATGTGTAAGTTGTGCTTAGTGTTAAATTTATATACCTATATGCAAGAAATATTTTGATAACCATTTGTACCTGTTTTTCTGTTTTCTTCTGTTTTGTGTCCTGGTCCTGATGATGGTTTTAGAATAAAACCGAAATATCGACGAATATATGTAAAATACTGTAACGAATTTGCTGCAATTCCCCTTATTTGCAATCTTTTGCCAAAGTTCGTATCGCTAAATTGTTGAATAAATAACTCCAATATTGAATAATGGGAAAATGGCCTTTATTAAAGTACTTCACAATAACACTCAAACTGTGCAACGAATAGCTTGCTTAATAACCAAACTGATTGATAGCTCAAATGAAACTCTACTATTCAAAATAATACTGCTCTTGCTCGCTAGATACCGTCTTAGTCGAAACTGCTTGACAACTCAAATCAAACTGAATTCCAGCACCTCTACAATTGTCGCCTTTTATACTCTTTGATTTCAACCTTCGCATCTTCTAGGCGCTTCCGGAATCTACTAGTCCAGCAGCTCTCAAACTTCTCAGCTGTAACTACAATTGCACAATTTTATACATCTTCTAGGCGCTTCCAGAATCTACTAGTCCAGCAGCTCTCAAACTTCTCAGCTGTAACTACAATTGCACAATTTTATAGTTTTTCTCATTGCATACTTATAGGATTATCTCAGATATATGCATGTGTTTGTGCATTGACTCTCCGCTGATCGTATACGTACATGGTACATAAACGTCGCTGCTTAGCATCGGCTTAGAGATGGCAGCACTCCTTTGTTTTGCTAATATTCGTAACACTGCCCTCCACCTAAGTCTGATCGTCCCGATTAGACAAATCTCCCGATCTAAACGTTGCCAGCCTTTCCAAATGGACCACTTTCATTTTGGTTCCTGGTTTACCGATGGTTTGTATGCGGTACACTACATCGTTGATCCGTTTTACCACTTTGTATGGGCCTTCCCAATTACACTGCAATTTCGGGGACAAACCTTTTTTACGTTGTGGGTTGTATAACAGCACCAAATATCCTTCCTGAAAACCTTCTGAATTAATTGCTTTATCGTATCTGGCTTTCATCTTGTCACTCATAATCTTTGTTCGTTGCCTTATCAGATCATGTATTTCTCTTAGCCCTTCTTCCAAATCACTAGTGCATTTCTTGACATTTCTCTCCGCATTGGCATCTATCCCAAACTTCAAATCAGCTGGCAGTCTAAGGTCATTGCCAAAAATTACTTTTGCAGGGGTTTGGCCCGTTGTCTCATGCACTGCTGATCGGTAAGCCATTAAGAATAATGGTATGCGGGTATCCCACTCTTTATGGTATTTGTCTACTACTTTCCTTAAGTGCTTCTCCAACGTTCTATTGAATCGTTCTACCATACCATCGGATGGAGGATGCAATGCAGTTGTTCGTGTTTTTCGAATGCCCAATGATTTACACATTTCCTGGAACACAGCTGAATCGAAATTCCTGCCTTGGTCAGAATGTAACTCCATTGGTACACCATACCTTGCAACCCATTCGTTCTTAACCACTTCTGCTACTGTTTCTGCTTCTTGGTTTGGGATTGGGTATACCTCTGGCCATTTACTGAAATAATCCATAACCACCAGTACGTATTTGTTTCCGCTGTTGCTAGTAGGAAATGGACCTGCGACATCCTTTCAAATGGTGCACCTGAAATATACTGCTTCATATGGCCATGACTTCGGGTTTTGGGCCCTTTCGCTCTGTTGCATACCTCGCAGTTGGCAATCCACTCGGTGACCGACTGACGGCAACCATCCCAATAGAATATCTGCTTAATTTTCTCGAGTGTCTTCGTGATTCCAAGATGACCTCCACTTGGACCATTGTGCAGCCCGCTGAGCACGTCAGGAATCCTCTTCCTGGGAACAACTATCAGTTTCTTCTTGCATAGACCATCCTCACTCTCCCATACTCGATGCAAGCAACCGGATATCAATTCTAAACTGTTCCACTGTGCCCAATATGACTTCGCAACGATACTCTCTGCTGACATCTCCTCTCTGCTTGGTCTTTAGTTTCGTTCGAGCCCTTGCATAACATGTGACAGATCTGTATCTTCTAGCTGACACTTTCTTAGTTGTTCCTTGTCCCATTCACCCATATACGTTATAGTCATTAGCCGGACATCTATAAAGTCTTCTTTAGCCTCGGCCTTTGAGCAGTGCTTGCATTCCAGACTACATGGTCTTCGTGACATTGCATCAGCATTTCCATGGGTACTACCTATTCGATGCTCAATGGAAAAGTCATAGCTTTGTAGTCGCTCGATCCACCGTGCCAATTGTCCTTCCGGATTACGGAACTGCAGAAGCCATTTCAACGCTGCGTGATCGTTCCTGACACGGAATCGCTGGTCGTAGAGGTATTTGTGAAAATGTTTAATGCACTCTACCAATGCCAACAGCTCTCTCCGTGGAACGCAATAGTATCTCTCTGGTTTTCCAATTGAACGGCTGTAATATGCAACTACCTTCTCTTGTCCATCGACCAGTTGTGATAAAATACCTCCTATAGCATATCCGCTCGCATCTGTATCTAGAATAAACGTTGCTCCTGGAATCGGGTATGCCAACATTGTGGCAGTGCACAAACGCTCTTTCAATGTTGGGAAGCTACTTCTTGCTCCTTCTTCCATTCAAAAGCTTTATTTTTTCTTGTTAGCTCGTGGAGACTATGGGCTACGCTGGCAAAATTTGGTACAAATCGGCGGTAATATGTGCACAGTCCAAGGAAACTTCTCAATTCATGCAGATTCTGTGGTCTTGGCCAATCCCTTACTGCCTCTATCTTTTCATTCGCTGTACAGACACCTTCTGTCGTTACCTTGTGGCCCAAATAATTTACTTCCTTTTTAAACAGCGTATACTTTTTGTGACTTAACTTCAGACCAGCGCCAGCTATTCTCTGGAAAACTTCCTCCAAGTTCTTAAGATGTTCATCAAAATTCTTGCCCAATACGATGATGTCGTCCAGGTACACCAACCAATGTAGTCCTTTCAGTACCTGGTCCATGAGTCTCTCAAAAGTAGCTGGTGCATTACAATGTCCAAAAGGCATCACTGTAAATTTCCAAAGCCCATCACCGACACTGAAGGATGTTTTCTCTTTATCTTCCTCCTTCACATCAACTTACCAGTAGCCGCTTTTCAAGTCCAGAGTGGAAAACCATTTCGTACCAGATAGCGAGTCCAAAGTCTCGTCAATTCTTGGCAATGGGTAGCTATCCTTTTTCGTAACGTCATTCAAATTCCGGTAGTCCACGCAAAGCCTCATTTTTCCATCCTTCTTCTTTACAAGTACTACCGGTGAGCTCCATGGACAAGCTGATGGTTCGATGACGCCGCTGTCGCTCATTTCTTGTATGATTTGACTCACAACTTCCCGCTTGGCCAGTGGAACACTACGTGGAGCTTGACGGATCGGCCTCGCATCTCTAGTGTCAATTTGATGTTTCACAACATTGGTGCGGCCTGGTTTGGAACCATCCTGGTCAAATATGTTCGCGTACTTTAGGAGCAGTTGTTTTGCCTTACTCTGATAAGCTTCCTCTAGCCCCTGCGTCCATGCCGTCATGTCATTTGAAAGATCAGTATTACTAGATGAAACGTGTTCCTGGAGCTGTTCACAGTTAATAGCTACTTCAGCCTCTTGACATCTTCCCAAAATAGCTCCTTTAGTCAGTTTGAGTGGTGACTTGAACTCATTGAGTACTCTTACCGGAATACGTCCATCTTGTTTTGTCATAGCCAGGGTTTTTCCTACAAGTATATTCAGTGCTGATTAGTTTGCTGCTTCGACAACCCACAATTTGTTTGTCTCACAAGCTCCATCATTCTTTGCCCAGATGACTGCTTCGGATTTTGGTGGTATTTGCTGACTCTCTTCCACCAGCACTCGTTTACTGCTGGAGCCTCTCTCGTAGCCGAAGTTAAGTGGTACATCCATGTTTTTATATCGCATCGTCTTGCTTTGCATGTCGATCTTGATGCCCTGGTCGATTAAGAAGTCCACTCCAATTATGATTTCATCAACAATTTCTGCCACTATAAAATTGTGTACTACGGTGACGTTCCCAATTGCGACTTCACATGATACTTCTCCTAGAACCGTGCTGTCTTCTCCAGTGGCTATACGCAATATTGCTTCATGCAATGGTCTTATCTTCTTGTTGATCAAATCCGCTCGAATGATGGAATGAGATGCACTCGTATCTACAGTCAGTAAACGTTCGTTTCCATCCACATGTCCTCCGACAGTAAGATTGCTCGACCTTCTTCCAATTTGTGAGATAGAGATTATGGGGCATTCAATTGAGGGAGTCAGCTGTCGCCCCTTGCTTCTGACTCGCTTTAGTTTAACGATTGATTTGTCTTGGAGATTTGCTCATCTCCTTCTGCTCTGCGTTCACGACCACCCACATTGTTGGAACTGTTAGGGCTGGTGTTGCAATAACGCGCAATATGCCCTGGCTTTCCACACTTAAAGCATTTGACTGCATCATTATTCTTCTGCTGCGTACCCTTCAATGCTTCCAAAATTGCGTCTACCCAGTCTGGCGTTTCCACTTCCACGCGATGAGCTTTGTACACTGGCTTACTCAAAAGTGAGGCTGTTTCCTGAGTCAGTGCATGCGATACCGTTTCAGCAAATGTTAGTTTTGGATTCGCATATGTAGCCCGCTTCGTTTCGACATCGTGTGCCATTTATGAAGCTCTGGATTTTTACCCTTTCAGTGTATTCCACGAGTGCGTCCGCATTTGCAAGATGAGCCAATCTTTCAATATCTGAAGCAAACTCCTGCAATGTCTCATTTGCTTTTTGGGAGCGGTTTTGCAACTCAATTTGGAATATCTGTTTCCTATGCTCGCTTCCGTAACGTCTCTCTAAAGCACTCATCAATGTTTCGTAGTTGTTCCGCTCGTACTATGGGATGGTCTGTAAGATTTCCGCAGCTGGTCCTTTTAAAACTACGAACAATGCAGCAACTTTATCTTCAGCATTCCAGTTGTTCACTGTTGAGGTCTTCTCAAATTGTAGCTTAAAGACCTGGAAAGGAACAGAACCGTCAAAGGATTGTGTTTATACCTTTGGATTACTCGTTGAAGCTGTTGGGCGATTTATTTGCAACTCCTGTATACGACCTTTCAAAGCTTCTATCTCGGCATCCATCTTGTCCTCGAGCTGTACAATTTTTGTATTCTGTGCTTCTAACTGCGAAGACATTTGTGCCACCTGCAATGATAAGCGCTCCTCTTGTGCTTCCATCTTGGATGTAATCTGTGTCGACATTTCTGAAATACGCGTGTCTGAATACGTGTCTTCTGTTCTTCCATCTTGGATGTTATACGGTTCTCCTGGGATTCTAGCTGAGATCACATGTTGGTGGATATTTGTGATGACATTTCTGTTATACGTGCCTCTTGCGCTTCCAGTTGGGATGCCAATTGCGACGACATTTATGCTACTGTCGATGTTTGTGCAGATATTGCAGCCAATATCATGTTCAAATCTGTGCTGGTAACCGTCTGCGATGTTTCGTTTTTCTCTTAAATTTTTTTGTTGTCTGTTCGACATCAAGATGAAAGACATACTCTTCCACGCTAATCCCTTCTGTTTCCATTGCCTCTCGTAGTCGTGCCTGAAGTTCGAGTTTAACGCCGCTTGTATTCAATCCACGGCTCTCCAACTCCTTCTTCAGTTGCTGGATCTTCAATTCACTGAACTTTGCCATGTCCTTGTTGTCCTCCAGAATTTAGTCAACAATTCCTCTTCTGACACCAATTGTAACGAATTTGCTGCGATTCCCTTTATTTGCAATCTTCTGCCAAAGTTCGTATCGCTAAATTGTTGAATAAATAACTCCAATATTGAATAATGGGAAAATGGCCTTTATTAAAGTACTTCACAATAACACTCAAACTGTGCAACGAATAGCTTGCTTAATAACCAAACTGATTGATAGCTCAAATGAAACTCTACTATTCAAAATAATACTGCTCTTGCTCGCTAGATACCGTCTTAGTCGAAACTGCTTGACAACTCAAATCAAACTGAATTCCAGCGCCTCTACAATTGTCGCCTTTTATACTCTTTGATTTCAACCTTCGCATCTTCTAGGCGCTTCCGGAATCTACTAGTCCAGCAGCTCTCAAACTTCTCAGCTGTAACTACAATTGCACAATTTTATAGATTTTCTCATTACATACTTATAGGAGTATCTCAGATATATGCATGTGTTTGTGCATTGACTCTCCGCTGCTCGCATATGTACATGGTACATAGGTGTAGACGCAATTATTGTTTCGTTTATGTAGATACATAATGATTGATCTATGGATGTGAATTCACGTCACTGCTTAGCATCGGCTTAGAGATGGCAGCACTCCTAAGTTTTGCTAATATTCGTAACAATACAAAAAAAAACATTGTGTTTTATTTCTTCAATAGGCCTTGAGCTCATCAAATTTCTTACTTTAATTTAAATTAGTTTCAGAGACACATAAATTCAATATTTTAAACAAAATCCGGATTAAGAAATTGATTTAATTTTAGCCTGCTTTTTAAAGCATCTATTTTATCTCCCAGTTATGTTTATTGAGAAACGCTTTAATTTAGATTAGGTTTAAGTTATAAATTTTAATTTATGTGGATTGCTGGATTAAAGGGATTAATTTAATTTTACCGTGGCGAAAAATAATTTTACTAAAAATCTGTCTGCAAAAAAAAAATACTTTTGCATCATTCGAGCTTGATGTCATAATCGGTCTTAATTCATTTTTAATTCATGGCAAAAGGGAAACTTCACTCAACTTACGAGCACGAAAAAGCAAATAAAAATTGGAAAATGCTGGGCATTTAAATTTTAATAAACTTTAATTTCGAAATTGGATCTTTTTTTCTCAAAAAGGAACGAAATAATTATCAACTTAAATTTTTGGCAAACGACACAAAACGGAGTTCACGGAATTTAATTAAATAAACTGTACATTGGTACTTACCGGTGGCAGGATGTCCAACAGAATTTCCTTTTTTTGTTGTTGGATGGCTTGTACTTGGTAATTGCGCTGCAACTGGTTCGAAACCGGACATTACGGGATATAATCATATACATTTTTTTTTTCTTGACTAACACTGCCCGAAACTTAAACTTTTCCGCGGCACGCCCACGCACTTTAAATTCAACTTTTGCAATGATTTTCTGAGCTGCAGTTCGATCGTGCGCCTACCCCGATTCGTAGCTCAACGGACTTTCCTACCGCTTTCACTCAATTCACACCCACGCATGTGCAGTTGCATTTCGTTTTTGCGCATGCACACATTCATACCTGTACATGTAGGCCTCATTCCACTAATGTTGCGCAACACGCGTAGATACCTGGTTGAAACACATTTTGTCGATAACAGTGTAACGCAAGAACAAGTACGGTTGCCGGTGACATATGTATCTATGTATCTTAAGGTTAGCGTAACAAGAGCAAGTGAGTAAAAACAAGTCAGGAAGTCAGGGTTCGGGTGAAATCGAACATTACATACGCAGCTGTGCACTTGAAATGCTGTTGTTGTTTGTTTTGTGTGCTTAATAGTGTTACAAGGCTGCGCATATTATTATTATTAATAGGTCTGGAAGCACTGCGACCTTTGTGCAGATCTATTGTGCAAGACCTTTCAGCCTAATTTTGTATCTGGAGGCTTTTGATGAATCTAAGTACCTCTTCAGGCTTTTTACTCCATATCACATAGGGATTAAGAGTCCCACCACATAGATGGGATAATCTTTGCCTAGCCCGAGCGACGCATTCGCAGAGAATGTAAAGCGGCGTTGCATCATCCAGCTCAGAGAAACCACAAATTTGGGTATCGGTTAGATTTAATTTACTTAATAGATATCGCATACCGCAGTATCCCGTATAGTACCCAGTGAGAGATCTTAGGTCCTCCCTGCTTAGATTAATGAGTTTGGCTGATATTTTCTTTGCTGGAAGTATAAACAGTTTGGCCTGTCTTTGCCCTGGGCAGTCAATCCAGTGACGTCTAAATTGTTTGTAAGTCCACAAAATGGCTCTGAACGAGAGAATGTTGCTGTAGCACCCTGTTTGGCTAGGTAATCTGCATGTTCATTACCTTCATCAGGGACATGAATGGAACCCATCTTAACAAAATCTTGTTTTTGGCTCCCAGGTCATTAAGGATTTTAGTGTATTCATCCACTAGCTTAGATGTAACTGTGTAGGATTTCAAGGTATGCAGGACCGCCTGGCTGTCCGACATAATGTAGATGCTCTTCGATGTTGAGCCTCTCCGCAGACATTGGTATCGATTTCTTGAAGTTCGGCCCATAGATGCCAGCTCCCGTTCTTCCGTTATCGAATTTCGATCCATCCTTGAACAAGACCTCTGAGTCAGGGTCGTTATAAGGATTCCCTATTTCCCAGTGGGTCCTGCCCGCAATGGACACTTGAAAGTTCCGTGAGATTCTGAAATTCGGGGACATTACGTCACGCAGCTGTAATGAGGGATCTCTTATGAATTTTCTTATTACTTTCATACGCCCTATCATATTTCCTTGCTTCAACTCAGAAATATTTGAAAGTCTTAGTGCACCTAGTGTTGCCTCTTTCTCTATAATAATAGGGAAGGGAGGTATTCCCACCAAAGCACTGAGTGCGTCAGAAGGGGCGGTTCTCATCGTACCCGTTATGCCAACGCAAACTAGTCGATGCAGTTTGCTTAGTTTAGCTATTGCCGTTCTCCCCGGCTCCCGAAACTTAGAAAATTGCTTAGTCATAAAAGGGGCGATGCCACGCCTATTTTTATACTCAGCTGAGCAGAGCTCACAGAATATATTAATTTTGTTCGCACAACGGTAATCCGTAACGGCATAAACTAATCGAGATAGATATAGACTTCTATATATCAAAATGATCTGGGCGAAAAAATAAATTCATTTAGCTATGTCCGTCCGTCCGTCCGTCCTTAAACACGATAACTTGATTAAATTTTGTGGTATCTTGATAAAATTTGGTATGTAGGTTCCTGGGCACTCATCTCAGATCGTTATTTAAAATGACCGAAATCGGACCATAACCACGCCCACTTTTTCGATATCGAAAATTTCGAAAAACAGAAAAAGTACGATAATTCATTACCAAAGACGGCTAAAGCAATGCAACTTGGTAGGTTGGTTGACCTTATGAAGCAGAATAGAAAATTAGTAAATCTTTGGACAATGGGCATGGCACCTTTAAAAGAAGGTAATTTCAAAGTTTTGCAAGTTGTAATTTGGCAGTCGTTGAAGTTATCATGCTGAAATTTAGCAGGAACGTTACTCCTATTACTATATGTGTGCTAAATAAAAATTAGCAAAATCGGATTACGAACACGCCCACTTTAAAAAAAAAAAAAATTATTTTAAATTTTAACAAAAAATTTAATATCTTTACAGTAGTAAATTATGTCAACATTCAACTCCAGTAATGGTATGGTGCAACAAAATACAAAAATAAAAGAAAATTTCAAAATGGGCATGGCGCCGCCCTTTTTTATTTAATTTATTTTAAAAAGTACCAAATAGCTTTTACATATCATAATATAATAATATTGAGGCAGATTTATAGCAATACGAAGGATATTATCTTAAAGTGCGAGAAATCTGACGTGGTTTACCGAATACCATGCAACGGCGACGGATCCAACGTATGCGAGAAGCTATATGTAGGGACAACTAAATTAAAATTAAAGACAAGGATTTCCGCTCACAAATCAAATATTAAACTTAGAAACAGTAATTCTGAAAATAAGACGGCCTTAACAGCCCATTGTAAGGATACAGGGCACTGTCCAGATTTTGAAAATGTCGTTATACTGGACAAAGAGAAAAATTACCATAAAAGATATTTTTTGGAAATGTTACATATTACGAACACCCCTAATGACAAGAAAATAAATTTCAAAAATGATACAGATTTATGTGCTCATGTTTATAGAAATTTGGTTCTCAAACAGCAACAGCGCTCATCGAAATCAGCAGCACTCAACAGTGTTCCCGCTGATAGCTAATAAGCAATGAATATACATACATACGTAAATATGTATACAAATATTTCTGTTCTTATTGTCAGTTGTTCCTTACATTGTTGTTAGTACATATTTTTGTTTACAATTGCGGTATTTTAAATTGTTTACTTTGACTTGTTTAAGCTCTCTTATTATTTTGTTTTCGAACATATGATCAGTCGATCAAACATAGTCATATGTGTAAGTTGTGTTTAGTGTTAAATTTATATACCTATATGCAAGAAATATTTTGATAACCAATTGTACCTGTTTTTCTGTTTTCTTCTGTTTTATGTTTCCTGGTCCTGATGATGGTTTTACAATAAAATCGAAATATCGACGAATATATGTAAAATACAATAGAAAAACATTGTGTTTTATTTTTTCAATAGGCCTTGAGCTCATAAAATTTCTTACTTTAATTTAAATTAATTTCAGAGACACATAAATTCAATATTTAAAACAAAATCCGGATTAAGAAATTTATTTAATTTTAGCCTGCATTTTAAAGCATCTATTTTATCTCCCAGTTATGTTTATTGAGAAACGCTTTAATTTAGATTACAGTAGTAAATTATGTCAACATTCAACTCCAGTAATGGTATGGCGCAAGAAAATACAAAAATAAAAGAAAATTTCAAAATGGGCGTGGCGCCGCCCTTTTTTATTTAATTTGTCTAGAATACTTTTAGTGCCATAAGTCGAACAAAAATTTATCAATCCTTGTGAAATTTGGTAGGAGCAAAGATTCTATGACGATAACTGTTTTCTGCAAATATGGGCATAATCGGTTGAAGCCACGCCCACTTTTTATACACAGTCGACCGTCTGCCCTTCCGCTCGGCCGTTAACACGATAACTTGAGCAAAAAACGATATATCTTTACTAAACTTAGTTCACATACTTATCTGAACTCACCTTATCTTGATATAAAAAATGGCCGAAATCCGATTATGACCACTCCCACTTTTTCGATATCGAGGATTACGAAAAATTTAAAAAAATGACATAATTCTATACCAAATATGAAAAAAAGGTGAAACATGGTAATTGGATTGGTGTTTTAACGCAAAACATAACTTTTGAAAAAACTTTGTAAAATGTGTGTCACACCTACCATATTAAGTAAAAGAAATTGAAAAAGTTCTGCAAGGCGAAATCAAAAGCCCTTGGAATCTTGGCAGGAACAGTATCGTGGTATTACATATACAAATAAATTAGCGGTACCCGACAGATGATGTACTGGGTCACCCTGGTCCATATTTTGGTCGATATCTCGAAAACGCCTTCACATATACAACTAAGGGCCACTCCCTTTTAAAACCCTCATTAATAATTTTAATTTGGTACCCATATCGTACAAAACGTTATAGAGTCACCCCTGGTCTTCTTTTATGGCGATCTATCGAAAAGGCGTCCACCTATAGAACTAAGGCCCACTCCCTTTTAAATAATCATTAACACCTTTCATTTGATACCCATATCGTACAAAAAATTCTAGAGTCGGCCCTGGTCTACTTTTATCGATATCTCGAAAACGCCTTCACATATACAACTAAGGGCCACTCCCTTTTAAAACCCTCATTAATAACTTTAATTTGGTACCCATATCGTACAAAACGTTATAGAGTCACCCCTGGTCTCCTTTTATGGCGATATCTCGAAAAGGCGTCCACCTATAGAACTAAGGCCCACTCCCTTTTAAAATACTCATTAACACCTTTCATTTGATACCCATATCGTACAAAACGTTATAGAGTCACCCCTGGTCCCCTTTTATGGCGATATCTCGAAAAGGCGTCCACCTATAGAACTAAGGTCCACTCCCCTTTAAAATATTCACTAACACCATTCATTTGATACCCATATCGTACAAACACATTCTAGAGTCACCCCTGGTCCACCTTTATCGCGACATCTCGAAAACGCGTCCACCTATAGAACTAAAGCCCACTCAATTTTAAAATACTAATTAACACCTTTCATTTGATACCCATATCGTACAAAAAAATCTAGAGTCACCCCTGGTCCACCTTTATGGCGATATCTCGAAAAGGCGTCCACCTATATAACTAAGGCCCACTCCCTTTTAAAATAATCATTAACACCTTTCATTTGATTCCCATATCGTACAAACACATTCTACAGTCACCCCTAGTCCACCTTTATTGCGATATCTCGAAAAGGCGTCCACCTATAGAACTATATCCCACTCCCTTTTAAAATACTCTTTAATACCTTCCATTTGTTACCCACGTCATACAAACACATTCCAGGGTACCTCTAGTTTCATTTTCCTACATGGTAATTTTCCCTTATATTGTCTTCAAAGCTCTCAGCTGAGTATGTAATGTTCGGTTACACCCGAACTTAGCCTTCCTTACTTGTTTTGAATTTGAAGTTTTTCCTATGCATTGTTATAAATCCACTTGGGAAATTAAATACCATTGATATAAAGCTCTTTTTGCAAAGATATAACTTATTTTATTCGTCCACGACCCTTTTAAAAATATTTTATATAAAAGTGGGCGTGGTCCTTAACCGATTTCGTAAATTTTTCTTCAAAGCATTCCTTATAGCAAAGGCAACCTCTCTGCCGAATTTTGTTACGATAGGTGTAACGATTTTTGATTTATGGTTAATAATATTTGTAAAATTGATTTTATCACAAGTGGGCGGTGCGACGCCCATTTTAAAATTTTTTTTTTAATTTTTATCAAGAGTCTCAATATCAGTTCACTTGTCAAATTTCAACATTCTAGGTGTATTATTTACTAAATATTCAGGTTTTTTGTGTTTTCCAAAATGTTATATATATAAAGAGTGGGCATGGTTATCATCCTATTTCGCTCATTTTCAATTACCAATCTATTCTGGGTCCAGATAAGCTCGTGTACGAAATTTGTTGAAGATATCTCAATATTTACTCAAGTTATCGTGTTAACGGATAGACGGACGGACGGCCATGGCTCAATCAAATTTTTTTCTATACTGATGATTTTGATAAATGGAAGTCTATATCTATCTCGATTCCTTTATACCTATACAACCAACCGTTATCCAATCAAAGTTATAATACCCTGTGTATAAGTACAGCTGGGTATAATTAAATGAGAATGTAAATGGGGCGCACGATCTTTTATATTGTACGGGAAAATCTTTTAAGCAGTAATGCTGACATCTTCGAGATCTACTAAAAAATATGGTATGACTTTCCAGGCATTTTTTTGGTGTCGCACAGGGTTATTTTATATTCGTATCCTATTGTTTTGCGTTGTTCATTCGCTTGATAGTAAGCAACAAGGCAAAATCGTTTATTACTATTTTTTTTTTGTTCAATTTTACCTATTCTACTCAGTAAATTAATGGTTTAAGGCCAAATTAAACTTCCTTAACCTTAACGCCATAGTCGTAACAATACCTATATCCATATCCATCTCCAATGTGATCGATTAATGGTGCCTTAGCCTAAAAATCTTGAAAATTTCATAAAAATTAAGAAAACGTAAAAAATTACAAACATATACCACAAAAAATAAGTCTCTTAATCAAAACGTATCCAAAACAATAAATAAAATATACAAAAAGTTAATAAATTCACCAACTCAAATATTTTTATACTCAGTTGAGCAGAGCTCACAGAGTATATTAAGTTTGATTGGATAACGGTTGGTTGTACAGATATAAAGGAATCGAGATAGATATAGACTTCCATATATCAAAATCATCAGGAACGAAAAAAAATTTGATTGAGCCATGTCCGTCCGCCCGTTAACACGATAACTTGAGTAAATTTTGAGGTATATTGATGAAATTTGGTACGCAGGTTCCTGAGCACTCATCTCAGATCGCTATTTAAAATGAACGATATCGGACTATAACCACGCCCACTTTTTCGATATCGAAAATTTCGAAAAACCGAAAAAGTGCAATAATTCATTACCAAAGACAGATAAAGCGATGAAACTTGGTAGGTGCGTTGAACTTATGAATTCAAAATGGGCGTGGCTCCGCCCTTTTTCATTTAATTTGTCTAGGATACTTTTAATGCCGTAAGTCGAACAAAAATTTACTAATCCTTTTGAAATTTGGTAGGGGCATAGATTTTATGACGCTAACTGTTTTCTGTGAAAATGGGCAAAATCGGTTGAAGCCACGCCCAGTTTTTATACACAGTCTTCCGTCTGTCCTTCCGCATGGCGGTTAACACGATAACTTGAGCAAAAATCGACATATCTGTACTGAACTTAGTTCACGTACTTATCTGAACTCACTTTATCTTGGTAAAAAAATGAACGAAATCCGACTATGACCACTCCCACTTTTTCGATATCGAAAATTACGAAAAATGAAAAAAAATGCCATAATTCTATACCAAATACGAAAAGAGGGATGAAACATGGTAATTGGATTGGTTTATTGACGCGAAATATAACTTTAGAAAAAACTCTATAAAATGGTTGTGACACCTACCATATTAAATAGAAGAAAATGAAAAAGCTCTGCAGGGCGAAATAAAAAAACCCTTGAAATCTTGGCAGGTATTACATACATGAATAAATTAGCGGTATCCAACAGATGATGTCCTGCGTCACCCTGGTCCACATTTTGGTCGATATCTGGAAAACGCCTTCACATATACAACTACCACCACTCCTTTTTAAAACTCTCATTAATACCTTTAATTTGATACTAATATCGTACAAACAGGTTCTAGAGTCACCCCTGGTCCACCTTTATGGCGATATATCGAAAAGGCGTCCACCTATAGAACTAAGCCCCATGCTCTTTTAAAATACTCATTAACACCTTTCATTTGATACCCATATCGTACAAACATATTCTAGAGTCACCCCTGGTCCACCTTTATGGCGATATCTCGAAAAGGCGACCACCTATGGAACGAAGGCCCACTCCCTTTTAAAAATACTCATTAACACATTTCATTTGATACCCATATCGTACAAACAAAGTCTAGAGTCACCCCTGGTCCACCTTTATTGCGATACCTCGAAAAGGCGACCACCTATACAACTACCACCACTCCCTTTAAAACCCTCATTAATGCCTTTAATTTGATACCCATATCGTACAAACAAATTCTAGGGTCACCCCTGGTCCACCTTTATGGCGATATCTCGAAACGGCGTCCACCTATGGAACCAATGATCACTCTCTTTTAAAATACTCATTAACGCCTTTCCTTTGATACCCACATTGTACAAACAAATTCTATGGTCACCCCTGTTCCACCTTTATGGAGATATCTCGAAACGGCGTCCACCTATGGAACTAAGGATTACTACCTTTTAAAATACTCATAGATTTTATGACGCTAACTGTTTTCTGTGAAAATGGGCAAAATCGGTTGAAGCCACGCCCAGTTTTTATACACAGTCCTCCGTCTCTCCTTCCGCATGGCGGTTAACACGATAACTTGAGCAAAAATCGACATATCTGTACTGAACTTAGTTCACGTACTTATCTGAACTCACTTTATCTTGGTAAAAAAATGAACGAAATCCGACTATGACCACTCCCACTTTTTCGATATCGAAAATTACGAAAAATGAAAAAAAAATCCATAATTCTATACCAAATACGAAAAGAGGGATGAAACATGGTAATTGGATTGGTTTATTGACGCGAAATATAACTTTAGAAAAAACTCTGTAAAATGGTTGTGACACCTACCATATTAAATAGAAGAAAATGAAAAAGTTCTGCAGGGCGAAATAAAAAACCCTTGAAATCTTTGCAGGTATTACATAAATAAATAAATTAGCGGTATCCAACAGATGATGTCCTGCGTCACCCTGGTCCACATTTTGGTCGATATCTGGAAAACGCCTTCACATATGCAACTACCACCACTCCTTTTTAAAACTCTCATTAATACCTTTAATTTGATACTAATATCGTACAAACAGGTTCTAGAGTCACCCCTGGTCCACCTTTATGGCGATATATCGCGACCACCTATAGAACGAAGGCCCACTCCCTTTTAAAAATACTCATTAACACCTTTCATTTGATACCCATATCGTACAAACAAAGTCTAGAGTCACCCCTGGTCCACCTTTATCGCGATACCTCGAAAAGGCGACCACCTATACAACTACCACCACTCCCTTTAAAACCCTCATTAATGCCTTTAATTTGATACCCATATCGTACAAACAAATTCTAGGGTCACCCCTGGTCCACCTTTATGGCGATATCTCGAAACGGCGTCCACCTATGGAACTAAGGATCACTCCCTTTTAAAATACTCATTAACGCCTTTCTTTTGATACCCACATTGTACATACAAATTCTATGGTCACCCCTGTTCCACCTTTATGGCGATATCTCGAAACGGCGTCCACCTATGGAACTAAGGATCACTCCCTTTTAAAATACTCATTAACGCCTTTCTTTTGATACCCACATTGTACATACAAATTCTATGGTCACCCCTGTTCCACCTTTATGGAGATATCTCGAAACGGCGTCCACCTATGGAACTAAGGATTACTCCATTTTAAAATACTCATTAACACCTTTCATTTGATACCCATATCGTACAAACAAATTCTAGAGTCAACCCTGATCCACCTTTATGGCGATATCCCTAAATGGCGTCCACCTATAGAACTATGGCCCACTCCCTCATAAAATACTCCTTAATGCCTTTCATTTGATACACATGTCACACAAACACATTCCAGGGTTTCCCTCGGTTCATTTTCCTACATGGTTATTTTCCCTTATGTTTTCACCATAGCTCTCAACTGAGTATGTAATGTTTGGTTACACCCGAACTTAACCTTCCTTACTTGTTAGGTTATGGATATGGCGAAAAACCAAAAACCAATTGGTTGGCTATGATATAGTTATGGCGTTAACGTTATGGTATGGCACCGTTAATCGATTAAATAGATTTCCATAAGGTAGGTTCGATCAGCTGTTTTATCTGGTTATGGTTTTATGGTTATAAGTCACCATTAATTGGCCTTTTATCCAAAGATATATTTTTGGGCAGAATATGCACCCCCTAATACATATTTTCGTTTACAAAATATTTTCTCCTACTATACATATGGACAACATTCGTCAACATTGCCAACGACGCATCAATCGATGCTACTTCTCCAAATGCTCAGCGACTACTAAACTAAAGAGAATAAGAATACATGTGAACTGACCGCGAACAATTGTTTCACTATTTGCCGACGTCTGTTTTAAATACAAACTATTCCAAAAATTGTAAGGGATGTCGGATTTAAGCTCCTGTTTATTTTACTTATCTGTACTTTAGGAAACATACCTAAAACTGAGGCTTTTTATATGTTTCAATATTATAAGCTTTGTTAACATCGTTGTGTTCGTAATGGCATAAACGAATCGAGATAAATATAGACTTCCATATATCAAAATCCTCAGGATGAAAAAAGGAATTGATTTAGCTATGTCCGTCCGTCCGTCTGTCTTTGATCACGATAACCTGAGTAAATATTGAAATACTTTATTGACATTTGGTATATGTGTTCCTTGGCACTCATCTGCCATGGCTATTTAAAATGAGCGCAATCGGATGATAACCACGCCCACTTTTTTATATACAACGTTTCGGAAAACAAGAAAAACTTGATTAGTTAGTAAATAATACACTGAGGCTCTAAAATGCTGTTGTATTAACGATGACAAAGCACCATTAAGGTACCAGTCCAGCCATCTCGGGAACGATTAATATATTATCATCAAAATTTATTATTTCAAATTTTTCTTTTTCCATACTTAATAATGTTAGGTCACTTAGGCGACCTTGCCCCATCGTTGATCGTAAATATGTCAAAATCAGTTTTGATTTGCTGAATGAGCGTTCGCAGCTAGCAATTGATACTGATATTGTCAAGAGCATTTGAAGTGCCACTCGCAAGTTTGGAAAAACATCTTCTCCACACGATATTTTAAAAGTAAGTAATTCGAACGGAGTTTTAGGTTCAATTTCTTTTCTACTGCGAAGTAATATTTTGCAGTCACATATTTCAATAAAAAGATCTGTTCCATCGAAATCTGTATTATAAAATTCACCCAAGTTCTTACAATTTCTTTCTAAGTCGTCATTATCCTTTTTTAACAAATTTCGATACGATCGAGTACACTCTTCATAACGCGAGAAATTTCACATTATGCAAAAAGACCAACATCTCTAGCCGATTCTCCGGCGCCTTATTACACCTTTTACTGTATCAATATGTGTCCCATTTTTCACAAAGAGACTTCGCTTTTCTATTGCTTCTTCACAGATAGTGTCTCGAATTTCGGATAGTTCAGTCGCTAATGATTTCAAATCATGATACGCTTCTCTAAAATTCATCCCCGGATCTTGTAATCTGAGCTACACACGATCAATCCTCCTTAAGATATCATACCATAAATGAACTAATGGTATGAAACTAAAATTTAGTATACTTTGCAACAGAATTGTAGCTTCGCTTCTGGTGGTGTTAGTATCCTCTGCTAATTGTTCTAACTGTTCTACTACATTCTCTGGCCCATCGACGATAACGCTAACCGCTTGTATTCTGGAGCTCCATCTTGTTTCAGATTCACTTTTGACAGTTTTTGTTAAAGCATTTTTTAGTAATTCCCAACGTAACGTGAGAAAAAAAGATATGTGATTTAAATTTTTCCACAACCTGTCGCAAGTGTTCCGGATATATGCGTGCATTTTTATACACAGCTGTACTTGTACACAGGGTATTATAACCTTGATTGGATAACGGTTGGTTGCACAGGTATAAGGGAATCGAGATAGATATAGACTTCCATATATTAAAATCATCACTATAGAAAAAAATTTGATTGAGCCATGTCCGTCCGTCTGTCCGTTAACACGATAACTTGAGTAAGTATTGAGATGTCTTCACCAAATTTGGTACACAAGATTGTCTGGACCCAGAATAGATTGGTAATGAAAATGAGCGAAATCGGATGATAAACACTCCCACTTTTTATATATATAACATTTTGGAAAACACAAAAACCCTGATTATTTAGTAAATAATATACCTAGAATGTTGAAATTTGACGTGTGGACTGATATTGAGACTCTTGATAAAAATTTTAAAAACATTTTTTAAAAGCGCCTGGCGCCGCCCACTTGTGATAAATTCAAGTTTAAAAATATTATTAATCATAAACCAAAAATCGTTAAACCTATCGTAACAAAATTCGAGTCTTGGACGAATAAAATAAGCTATATCTTTGCAAAAAATAGTATTTCATTTCCCAAGTGGATTTATAACAATAAATAGTAAAAACTTCAAATTTTAAAAAATGGGCGTGACACCGCCCCTTTTATGACTAAGCAATTTTCTATGTTTCGGGAGTCATAACTCTAAGAAAAATTAGTTCAGAATAGAACCATATGTATCTATATATTAATACGCTAACAAAATTTTCATACAAACAATTGACAGGCGGTTTCGCTTAGTTAGCATACGTAAAGGCATATAAAAGTGATATGAATCCATTCGTATAGATCAGCCGCAGTGCATAGGCCTATTTTTGTTAACAAATATTACTCTATTTGTTTATAATTAATAGAAAAAGTTTTTTGTAAGTCGAACAATCTCTCCAAATATGGAAAAGTTTTTTGTAAATCCAACAATCTCTCCAAATATGGATATTTACTTTCTTGCACAAAATTGCGCCATCTTTGGACAAATTATTATTATGTATGTGCTCTAAGACACAAACCTACATAAGCGTACGCGCTACAGGGTGAAAGATTAAAACATGGTTTCCCATTGTTGCCACTTACCTATAATAGCCTCTACCAATATCCTAAAAAATTGTTCCAAAATAATTTGTAGCGTACCGAAAAATCTTAAATAGAATTAATTTTTGACCGGCCCATTTTTTGTGGCAAATTTCACTTATACGTAAGTACATAACTCTTTATTTAACACATTCTTTGTTTTTTACTTTAGTTGTTTTCAAAAAAACATGAAATCGCAAATAATGAGTTAACTTTTGTTGTAACTAGTAGATCAAATGGTTTACAAGGAGTTGGTGTTAAAACGAGTTTTTCTTTCGTTTTCGGTTTAACCTTGTTTAAAAGACAATCATTACAACTTTTGATATATTTCGATATATCACGAGTCATGTTCTTCCAATAAATTTTTGTTCGAAGTTTTGCGTAAAGTTTTTTCATTCCGCAATGTCCACCTGAAATTGAGTCGTTATGATATATTTTCAATAGTTTTAGCTTTGTGTCCTCATCTGTTACTGTTTCCACTGGATCTGCTAAGATTATTTCTAATGATTTTAAAATTTTATATCCAATGTTTTTGAAATTTGTAATAGTGTAACGTTCGAACAAAATATCGTTTTTAGGCCATTCAATCTGCTTAATTTTGCGTTTGCCGGCTTCTGATTCAAGCCTCGAAAAAAATGTCTCTAAAGTCATTATTTTGTTAACAAGCTCAAAACTAAGTGACTCGAGTTTTTTATGTTTTATATGCACAAAAATTCTCAAATTTATTGTTTTGTTATTTTTATCGTAAGTAATTTCAGATCGTATTCGTGGAATCTTTTTTGAAAAATTAAATGAAAATTTGTCGTAGACATGTAAAGTAAGTTGTTTTTCGTCGTCTTTGTCTGTTTTCCTAGGAAGATTATTGTCATTTTGCCGTTTTGTCATTGATCTTGTCTGTACCGCTAAAATTTGTTTGTTCGATTCCTTAATCTCATCGATTGTAATACGCGAAAGTGCATCAGCGCCAACGATTGATTTACCTTTAATATATACAATAGTGAAATTATATTCAGCTAGTTCTAGCCTTATTCTCGAAAGTTCTGAAGAGGGGTCTTTCATGTTGAATAGGTATACTAGAGGTCTATGATCTGACTTTACAATAAAATGGGTGCCATAAACGTATGGTCGAAATTGCTTGATTGCGAAATAAATAGCTAAGAGTTCCTACTCTATAATTGGTTTTCTCTGCTCTGCTTTATTAAATGCTTCAGAAGCGAAAGAAATTGGTAAATCACTGCCTTGCTGTTCTTGACTTAAAATAGCGCCCCATCCAGTTGTGGATGCATCAACGGTAATAATGAATTGTTTAGTAAAATCTGGATATTGGAGTAGTTTTGGTGAAAGTAATGATGCTTTCAAAGATAAAAATCCCAGATCCCAGATCTAATGTCGAAAAATACTTTGCCCTACCGAGATTGTCTAAAATATCGTCAACTCTAGCTAGTGAAAATTTATCAGCAATGAGTTTTTTGTTTACTGCGCGAAAATCTACGCACATACGATAAGCTTTTTGACCATTAGTATCCTTCTTTTGGACTACAATCAAAAGACTATTGTAATTGGAGTAACTGGGTTCAATCAAATCGTTGTCTAACAGTTTATTTATTTGGCGATTTATTTCTTCGCGTTGAGAGTATGGCAATCGATAGTTTTTAACATATACCGGCTCGTTGTCTGTCAATCTTAATTTTTGCTCGTAGTAGTTGTTTAAAGTCATTTTGTCCGTATGAAGAGCGAAAATGTTGGCATTATCTATGCAAAGGTCAATTAATTTACTTTGAGCTTGTTGAGGTATTTGATTTTTTAAAATCGAAATTAGTTTTTTCATACGTTTATCTGTTTCTGTCTTTTTAATTGTATAAACATTGTAGTTTGAAAGTCGTTCTGTTCGAATACTGTTTCTTTTCACATACTTGACATCATGCGTGGTGTCAATGACTTTAATTATTGGGTTACCGGAATTAACAATGCACCTAGCTGTGAAAACGCCTTTTTCAATTTCCTGCGAGTCCACGAAAAGTGTCTGAAGATTTCGCATCTGGGAGGAATGATAAAACTGTCGTTTTCTGTTCCATGCAGGATTGGTATCGCGACTTTTTCATTACCTATCCAAAAGGAAATACTATTTCTTTCATAATTAATAATGCATTTGTTAATTTTCAGGAAATCTTTACCCAGTATGCCATCGGATGGAATATTAAAGTCTTCATTTACAACATGTAAAGTATGTTTAATAGAAAAGTTTGAAAAATTTAAATTTGCTGTAATTTTACCTAAAGTAGAAACTGAATTAAAAGTGACACCGGTAATGTTAATAATGTCGTTTGTATTTAAAGAAATATTACTGTCTATATATGATATTTTTATTAAAGAAATGTTTGCTTGAGTGTCGACTAGGAAAGAACAAAACTTTTGTGACTCGTTAAGTTGTAATTCTATGAAATCTGAATAATTTAAGTTTAAACAATAGATGCCTATTGGTGAGGGAAATTCTCTTACTCGGTTAGTTCGTCCTCCCCAGTGTTCGCTCCTGAGGGGCACTCGCGTTTAAAGCGCGGACGTTTGCATTTCTACCTCTACCGTTTGACGATCTTGAATTGTTACCTCTATTGTTACTATTATTTGAATTAGAATTTCTATTTGAACGCGTATTACTATTGTTATTATTTTGGTATCTATTTCTGTTATCATATCGATATCTCTGATTAATGTTACCGTTACGGTTGCTGTTGTATGCAAATGAACTATTGTTTCTATAACCAGTATAGCCGCGGTTTGGGTAAAAGCCACGGTAACTACCACGTGAATTTCTGAATGTATTGTTGCCACGCGATCGAAAAGCTAAAACCTGACGCTCTGACCTGTTTTACAATTAATTTAGCTACTACGTCTTTCGGATCAATAAATGCCGTTGAGGCTAAAATGGTTTTGACTAAATTGGATTTTGCGTTTAAACGACACAAGTTAACAGTTTGTTCGACTGCCATTTCATGAGCTTTCGCTTGAGTGATCCCTTCAATAATAAGAGACCGCTCAACTGAGTCAGCTAAATCTTCAACTTTTTTGGCAAAATCTGTATAATTATTATTATTAACGTTCAACGCTGAAATTTTTCCTGCTATAACTTTCGGGTTGTCTGGTTTAATCCTACTAAGTAAGCTACTTTAATTTCATTGACTGAAGTTACTTGTCTTGGTATTGCTTCACGGGCTTTACCCTCTTGTTTTGATTTTAAAAATGATATAAAGGTACTAGTTAGATCTTCAGTGGCGAACTGTTCAAGTAATTCAATTTTTTTATAAAAGTTTCAAGTGCTAGAGGAGCACCGCTGTAGTTTTCTCTAATAGAATTAGCACATGTGTTAATGAAAGTTTTCTTTTCCTCAAGTGTTGCCATGATTTGATCGTTAAGATCTGAAGCTGAATTAGAAGAAGGTGAGGCAACGTTTGTACTAATTGGATCGTTAAGATCTGGGTTTACGTTAGAAGAAGGGGTAACTAAGTTTGTACCATTTGAGTCGTTAAGATCTGATTTTAAAGTAAAAGAAGTTGAACTTAATTTTGAACTATTTGAATCGTTAAGATTTGAAACTAAATTAGAAGTTAAATTTTTACTGGAAGAATCTTCGAAGCCTGGAAAATCTGTTGACAAAGAAAATCTATTTTCCTGGTTTGTGACTTCTTCGGTCGAAGATGAATTTAAAGTTTCGTAGCTTGATGCTGAATTATCGGAATCGGTTTCTGAATCTGAAGTTTTTTGCACTTGCTTACCACTTATAAGGTACATATGTAGTTATCAGAATAGCATAAAGAATTCAGTTCAAACTATGAAATTAATAAAGTACATATTTGAATGTCTGAATTTATATTTGAAGTTGAAATATTGAGGAAGAAGGAGAAAAAAAATTTGTAAAAGGGAACTGATTTACAGGTGAATAGTCGCTAAAGAAATATTTAACACTTTATTGGAAGAATTAATTGAATTAATTGAGGGTGGAGCCGTGTGTAGAAGTCCACGAAAGTGGGGAAAGCTTCTGACCGCCATTAACCTGGGAACGCCCAGAGGGATTCTTTTGCATGCGGTTCAAGCAGCTCACTACTGCCGGTCGCTTGCGACCAAGTATCCTCTGGGTAGCCGCTAAACACCCGTTTAGCGGTGAGCTAATGTGAGAAGGCGGTTTAAGGGCTAGCCGGAGGAGATCTCATCGGCAGCGCGTGTACACCTCTAGGTGCGGCTGCAAGCGGGCGTCTGTCTTGGAGCAAGCTGCTCGCTATATAAACGTGCCAAGTAATATTTTCACTCCCGCTGAGCGGGTTGTGCGCTGGGCTTGGGACCCGCCACGTAAAACCATACTCCAATGAAATATAACAACAAGCCTCGGATAAATACACTCTCTATTGATGACGACCATGGCAAACGTTTGAAGGACAATGAATTGAGGGCATGCACCTGGAACGTCCGCTCCCTGAATGGGATTGGTGCAGATGTCCGGCTGGTTGATGTCCTCGTCAAAGCAAAATCTGACATCACCGCCATCCAAGAAATGCGTTGGACGAAGCAAGGAAGAAAGAAGATCAAAAATTGTGACATATATTGGAGTGGCCATGCGAATAAGCGCAGTTTCGGCGTCGAATTCGTGGTGGGAGAGAGACTTTGTCGCCAGGTGCTCGCGTTCACGCCTGTGGACGAGCGTCTCGCCGCTATCCGAATAAAGGCAAAATTTTTTTAATATATCATTCATCTGAGCCCATGCGTGCACAGAGGAGAAAGACGATGAGGTGAAAGACACTTTTTATGAACAATTAGAACGCACATACGAGCGCTGCCCCCGTCATGATATAAAAGTCGTGCTTGGCGACTTTAACGCCAGGGTGGGCAAAGAAGGTTTTTTTGGCCCTACAGTCGGAAAGTTCAGCCTACACAATGAATCTTCTCCTAACGGACTGAGGCTGATTGACTTTGCCGGTGCTCGATGGTCATATCCAGCATGAGGTTAATGCATAAAAAGATACATCAAGCTACATGGCTGTCTCCTGATCGAAATACTCGCAATCAGATCGATCACGTTGTGATAGACGGACGGCATGCTTCCAGTGTTTTAGATGTGCGCACGATCCGAGGACCTAACATCGACTCGGACCATTATCTCGTTGCAGCCAAAATACGCACCCGCCTCAACGCGGCTAAAACCAAGGAACAAAAAACACAAGGAAAGCTAGACGTCGAAAAGCTTCAATCACAACAGACTGCCAATGATTTCGCAACTCGACTCTCACACCTGCTCTGTTAGAGCACAACTCATCCTGAAGGAATACAGGAGCAGTGGGAGCATATCTCCAAAGCACTTCGTACTGCCGCCGAGGAAAAAATTGGTTACCGGCGGCCGCGAAAAAACAACTGGTATGATGAAGAATGCCGCGTTGAAACCGAAAGAAAAGACGCTGCCTACAGGGCTACGTTAAAAGCGAGCGCGACAAGAGGAGTGTGTGAACGCTATCGTGAGTTGAAAAGGGAAACGAGACGCCTTTTCAGGAAGCAAAAAGCAGAAGCAGAAAGGCGTGAGTGCGAGGAGCTTGAGCTGCTAGCCACCAGGAGTAACGCCCGAAAATTCTACCAAAAAATACGGCGACAGACGGAAGGTTTTAAGACCGGGGCAAACTCCTGTAGGAATGAAAACGGCGACCTTATAACTGATGTCCAGAGAGTGCTTAGAATATGGAGGGAATACTTCTCTGCTCTCCTAAATGGAGGCAGCAATTCACCGCGCAAAGATGAAGACCCCGATCCCGCAATCGATGATGATGGAATATATGTCCCCCCGCCCGATTATGACGAAGTTAGAATAGCAATCACAAGATTGAAAAACAACAAGGCCGTGGGCGCTGATGGATTGCCTGCGGAGCTATTCAAGTTCGGCGGAGAGGAGTTGGTAAGGCGCATGCAGCAGCTTCTTAGCAAAATATGGGCGGACGAAAGCATGCCCGATGGTTGGAATCTAAGTGTTCTTTGCCCAGTCCACAAGAGGGGGATACTGCAAAATGCACCAACTATCGTGGAATCAGCCTTCTTAATATCGCATATAAGGTCCTTTCAAGTAAATTGTGCGAAAGATTGAAGCCCACCGTGAACCGGCTGATTGGACCTTATCAGTGCAGCTTCAGACCATCGACCAGATTTTCACAATGCGCCAAATCTTGGAAAAAACCCGTGAAAAGAGAATCGACACACATCACCTCTTCGTCGACTTTAAAGCCACCTACGACAGCACAAAAAGGACCTGCCTATATGCCGCTATGTCTTAATTTGGTTTCCCCGCAAAACTTATACGGCTGTGCAAAATGACGTTGAGCAACACCATCAGCTCAGTCAGAATTGGGTAGGACCTCTCCGAGCCGTTCGAAACTAAACGAGGTTTCAGACAGGGTGACCCCCTATCGTGCGATTTTTTAACTTGATGCTGGAGAAAATTTTACTAGCTGCAGAACTTAACCGCACTGGAACAATATACTATAAAAGCGTGCAATTACTGGCATATGCTGATGACATTGATATCATCGGCCTAAACACCCGCGCTGTTAGTTCTGCTTACTCCAAACTGGAAAAAGAAGCGGTAAAGATGGGTTTGATGGTGAATGAGGACAAAACGAAGTACCTGCTGTCATCGAGCAAAGAGTCAGCGCATATGCGCCTTGGCAACCACGCTACTGTTGGCAGCCATAATTTCGAAATAATAAAAGACTTCGTTTATTTGGGAACCAGCATCAACACTAGCAACAACATCAGCACTGAAATCCAGCGAAGAATCAATCTTGCCAATAAATGCTACTTTGGACTAGGTAGGCAATTGAAAAGTAAAGTCCTCTCTCGGCGAACGAAAATCATACTCTACAAGTCACTTATCGTACCCGTCCTGCTATATGGGGCAGAAGCATGGACCATGACAACAGCAGATGAAGCGGCTTTGGGAGTGTTCGAGAGAAAAGTTCTTCGAAAGATTTATGGACCTCTACGCGTTGGCGATGGCGAGTACCGAAGAAGATTTAATGGTGAGCTGTACGAGCTATACGCAGACATCAACATAGTCCAGCGAATTAAAACGCAGCGGCTGCGCTGGCTAGGCCATGTTATGCGAATGAAAGATGATGCTCCGGCCAAGAAAGTGTTTCTATCGGAACCCGCCTATGGAAGCAGGCGTAGAGGGCGGCCCCCACTCCGTTGGAAGGACCAGGTGGAAAACGATTTAAACTCCCTTGGTGTGACCAATTGGCGCCGGTTGGCGGAGCGAAGGAGCGACTGGCGCGTTTAGACGGTTAAGCGCCAATTAAGTAAGTAAGTAAGTAATTGACACTGAAGTATACTTGTATGAAAAATCTGTAAAAAGTAATTGAATTTAAAATTGCTCAAAAGTATGGAAGTATGAATTGGTAAAAATCTCAAAAATGTGGTAATCACGGACGCACCGCTTTATTCAAAAAATTCAATTGGTTTTTCACGGAACCACCGCTTATATCAAAAAAATCTTAGTTGGGTTTTCACGGAACCACCGCATATATTAAAAAAGATGTTAATTGGTTTTTACCGGAACCACCGCATATATCAAAAAATCCAAAATTTACACGTTACAAACTGATTATCAAGTTCAACAGTCTCATATGGTGAAAATTAATATTATGTTGGAAAATGGGCGTATATATAAACAAATTTTTTTTGAAGTAAGTAAAATTTTGAAAAATGGAAAATCCGAAATTTGAAATTTTAAATAGAAGGTTTGCGAAATGAATTGCAAATTTGAAGAATGGAAGCTTGAAAATATGTGGATTTGTAAAATAAATTGATGAATTTTTAATATAGAATTTTGAAAACTTGAAAAATTTAAAGAAATTTTAAATTTGTAAAATGAATTTAACCTTGGAAGAAAAAAAATTTAGATGTAAATCTGAAAATGTTGGACTTTATAAAATGCTTCGAATATTTAAAAATTGTTGGGAACTGAAGTAGTTAAATTTAGAACGGAACACTTTACCGTTTTAGTAAAAAATCCAAAATGTATATATATATTGTAACGCACCGCATTTAATAAAAAGAATTTTTCTGTTTTCTATACATACATATATGTTTTATAAAAAAACCGTAGGCAAAAAGTTATCAATACATATACATATATATACTTATATACTTGTTTCGCTGCTTCAACTGCTGCCTCGCTGCTGGTGTTGCTGCTGCCTATTTCCGCTATTGCTGCTGCTGCGCTGGCAGATTTAAGTCGCTGTTGGCTTACGCTGGTGGCGGTGACAAAATGGCGTTGTATTGGGCGGCGTGGTTTTTCGCGTTCCGTTATGTGAGTAGGTGGAGGAATATGGCGATGGTTATGCCGTTATTAAATATGGTTGGTGGTACAGTTTTGCCCTTACTTAGACGAATTAAGTATTTTATAATTATTTTTTTCTATTTTCGCTATTCTTAGTTTGTATTATCTCTGTTTGTTTTATTTGGTTTTATTATTTCGAAAATTTTGTTTTGTTTCTGGATCGATTAGAATTGTTTTATATTATGGTTTAACTCTTTTGTTAAATTTTGTACTTTCTTTATCATTAAAAATTTCGTTTATAATTGATTTATTTCTGCCGTACTTAAATTTCGTACTTAAAAAAAATAATAAATGTAAGGCGCGATAACCTCCGAAGATATCTAAGGCCGAGCTTCTCTTCCAATTTGCGTCGTGCTCCTCTTGAGTTTCCCTACAAATTGGCCGGACGGGACCTACAAGGTTTAATGCCGACTTCGAACGCCATCTGCAAGGCAGATGAGTTTTCACTGAGAGCTTTTCATGGCACAAATACAATCGGAGCGCTTGCCAATCACTGCCGAGGGCGACCCCGCTTAGAAAAATTTTGTTTTCATTGAAAAACCTTATTTCTAAAACTTTGATGTTGCTTTGCACGGGGTTCGAACCCAGGGCATACGGTGTGGTAGGCGGAGCACTCTACCATCACACCACGGTGGCCGCCAATTTCTTACTTTAGCTTTGTAAAATTTCCGATTATATCCGTAGGATTTAGGTTTTTGCATTATAGGCTCATTTCTCTTCTATTATATCTGTTAAATTTAGTTTTTGGTATTATAATTGTAAAATTTTCTATTAGTTCCGTAGCATTTCGATTTTTATATTGTAGATTGATTTCTCTTTTATTATTTCTGTTAAATTTAGTGTTTTATATTATAATTGTAGATTTTTTTTTATTATCACCGTAGCATTAAAGTTTTTATATTATAGGTTTATTAACTATGTTTTAAATTTTATTTCCGTAGCATTTTATAATATAGATTGATTACTTACTTACTTACTTACTTAAATTGGCGCTTAACCGTCTAAACGGTTATGGCCGTCCAACAAGGCGCGCCAGTCACTCCTTCGCTCCGCCAACCGGCGCCAATTGGTCACACCAAGGGAGTTTAAATCGTTTTCCACCTGGTCCTTCCAACGGAGTGGGGGCCGCCCTCTACCTCTGCTTCCATAGGCGGGTTCCGATAGAAACACTTTCTTGGCCGGAGCATCATTTTTCATTCGCATAACATGGCCTAGCCAGCGCAGCCGCTGCGTTTTAATTCGCTGGACTATGTTGATGTCTGCGTATAGCTCGTACAGCTCACCATTAAATCTTCTTCGGTACTCGCCATCGCCAACGCGTAGAGGTCCATAAATCTTTCGAAGAACTTTTCTCTCGAACACTCCCAAAGCCGCTTCATCTGCTGTTGTCATGGTCCATGCTTCTGCCCCATATAGCAGGACGGGTACGATAAGTGACTTGTAGAATATGATTTTCGTTCGCCGAGAGAGGACTTTACTTTTCAATTGCCTACCTAGTCCAAAGTAGCATTTATTGGCAAGATTGATTCTTCTCTGGATTTCAGTGCTGATGTTGTTGCTAGTGTTGATGCTGGTTCCCAAATAAACGAAGTCTTTTATTTCGAAATTATGGCTGCCAACAGTAGCGTGGTTGCCAAGGCGCATATGCTCTGACTCTTTGCTCGATGACAGCAGGTACTTCGTTTTGTCCTCATTCACCATCAAACTCATCTTTACCGCTTCTTTTTCCAGTTTGGAGTAAGCAGAACTAACAGCGCGGGTGTTTAGGCAGATGATATCAATGTCATCAGCATATGCCAGTAATTAGATTGATTAACTTTGTTTTAATTTGGTTTAGAAGTTTTATTTAATTTCACTGCACCACCACTTTTCCACTTTTTCTCCACTCTACTCACCGCTGCTGACAAAACTGAAATGACCGAGGTTCGAGTCTCACGGTCGCCATGTTAGTTGCCTTCGGTTACCTTCTTCTTTGTAGTGAATGCCATGCGGCGTTCCCTGCTACAGACATGTGTCTGGGAGGGCGCCGCCTCCAAAGTGTCGCCATGGCGTATATTACCCTTGGATTTTGATTATATGTCGTGGCGGCCATCTCCGCCACACCTTCAACTTCATTAAAAACGACTCGGCCCCAATTTACTTCTTTTTATACAGAGATACTTTATTTTTAATTATAAATATACAGAAAGCACGTCGTTCGTGAAATTACCGAAAATTTATGTGTCAGTGTCTAAATTATTGTGCCAGTCTCTATTTTCTATTCAGTGACGTGGGCCGCAGTTGTATTTGACATGCGCGTTGCCACCTGCACGCGCTTGTCAAATACAACTTTAGGCCCAACTACATAGAATACCTTATAATACATTGCTCTAATACTTATGTTCCTTATACTCCCGAAAGGGGCAGTGCCACGCCCATTTTCAAAAATTTTAATATTTTCTAACCATTTGTTATAATTCCATTAGAGAATAAAATACAATCGATATTAAGCTCTTTTTCGCAAAGGTTTAACTTATTATATTCGTCAAAGAACCTTTTTAAAGTCTTTTCGTAGGCGTGGTCATTGACCGATCTGGTCCATTTTTTCTAGAAATTTTTCCTGCTGTAAGGAAAATGAGTTTACCAAATCTTATCCCGATCCGTTCATTTTTCTTCGAGTTATGGCCCCCGAAACATCACAAAAGGGGCGGTGCGACGCCCATTTTCAAATATTAGAGTATTTTCCTATTTTTATACTCAGTTGAGCAGAGCTCACAGAGTATATTAACTTTGATTGGATAACGGTTGGTTGTACAGGTATAAAGGAATCGAGATAGATATAGACTTCCATATATCAAAATCATCAGCATCGAAAAAAAATTTGATTGAGCCATGTCCGTCCGTCCGTCCGTCCGTCTGTCCGTTAACACGATAACTTGAGTAAATTTTGAGGTATCTTGATGAAATTTGGTATGTAGATTCCTGGGCACTCATCTCAGATCGCTATTTAAAAAAATTCAACTCCAGTAATGATATGATGCAACAAAATACAAAAATAAAAGAAAATTTCAAAATGGGCGTGGCTCCGCCCATTTTCATTTAGTTTGTCTAGAATACTTTTAATGCCATAAGTCGAACAAAAATTTACCAATCCTTCTCAAATTTGGTAGGGGCATAGATTCTATGACGGTAACTGTTCTCTGTGAAAATGGGCGAAATCGGTGGAAGCCACGCCCAGTTTTTATACACAGTCCACCGTCTGTCCTTCCGCTCGGCCGTTAACACAATAACTTGAGCAAAAACCGATATATCTTTACTAAACTTAACCCACGTACTTATCTGAACTCACTTTATCTTGTATAAAAAATGGCCGAAATCCGACCATAACCACGCCCACTTTATCGATATCGAAAATTACGAAAAATGAAAAAATGGCATAATTCTATACCAAATACGAAGAAAGGGATGAAACATGGTAACTAAATTGGTTTATTGACGCAAAATATAACTTTGGAAAAAACTTTGTAAAATGGGTGTGACACCTACCATATTAAGTAGAAAAAAATGAAAAAGTTCTACAAGGCGAAATCAACAGCCCTTGGAATGTTGGCAGGAATACTGTTAGTGGTATTGCATATATAAATAAATTAGCAGTACCCGACAGATGATTTTCTGGATCACCTGGTCCACATTTTGGTCGATATCGCGAGAACGCCCTAATGGCGATATCTCGAAAAGGCGTCCACCTATAGACCTAATGCCCACTCCCTCTTAAAATGCTCTGTAACACCTTTCGTTTGATACCCATATCGTACAAACATTCTAGAGTCACCCCTGGCCCACCCTAATGGCGATATCTCGAAAAGGCGTCCACCTATAGACCTAATGTCCACTCCCTCTTAAAATGCTCAGTAACACCTTTCGTTTGATACCCATATCGTACAAACATTCTAGAGTCACCCCTGGCCCATCCTAATGACGATATCTCGCAAAGGGGTCCACCTATAGACCTAATGCCCACTCCCTCTTAAAATGCTCAGTAACACCTTTCGTTTGATACCCATATCGTACAAACATTCTAGAGTCACCCCTGGCCCACCCTAATGGCGATATCTCGAAAAGGCGTCCACCTATAGACCTAATGCCCACTCCCTCTTAAAATGCTCAGTAACACCTTTCGTTTGATACCCATATCGTACAAACATTCTAGAGTCACCCTTGGTCCACCTTTATGGTGATATCTCGAAAAGGCGTCCAAATATAGAACTAAGGATTACTCCCTTTTAAAATACTCATTACCACCTTTCATTTGATACCCATATCGTACAAACACATTCTAGAGTCACCCCTGGCCCACCCTAATGGCGATATCTCGAAAAGGCGTCCACCTATAGACCTAATGCCCACTCCCTCTTAAAATGCTAAGTAACACCTTTCGTTTGATACCCATATCGTACAAACATTCTAGAGTCACGTCTGGCCCACCCTAATGGCGATATCTCGAAAAGGCGTCCACCTATAGACCTAATGCCCACTCCCTTTTAAAATGCTCAGTAACACCTTTCGTTTGATACCCATATCGTACAAACACATTCTAGAGTCACCCCTGGCCCACCCTAATGACGATATCTCCAAAAGGCGTCCACCTATAGACCTCATGTCCACTCCCTCTTAAAATGCTCAGTAACACCTTTCGTTTGATACCCATATCGTACAAATATTCTATAGTCACCCTTGGTCCACCTTTATGGCGATATCTCGAAAAGGCGTCCACCTATAGAACTAAGGATTACTCCTTTTCAAAATACTCATTAACAGCTTTCATTTGATACCCATATCGTACAAACATATTCTAGAGTCACCCCTGGTCCACCTTTATGGCGATTTCTCGAAAAGGCGTTCACCTATAGAACTAAAGCCCATTCCCTTTTAAAATACTCATTACCACCTTTCATTTGATACCCTTATCGTACAAACACATTCTAGAGTCACCCCTGGTCCACCTTAATGGCGATATCTCGAAAAGGCGTCCACCGATAGACCTAAGGCCCACTCCCTCTTAAAATGCTCAGTAACACCTTTCATTTGATACCCATATCGTACAAACAAATTCTAGAGTCAGCTCTGGTTCACCTTTATGGCGATATCCCTAAATGGCGTCCATCCATAGAACTATGGCCTACTCTCTCTTAAAATACTCTTTAATACCTTCCATTTGATACACATGTCATACAACCACATTCCAGGGTTACCCTAGGTTCATTTTCCTGCATGGTGATTTTCCTTATTTTGTCTCCATAGCTCTCAACTGAGTATGTAATGTTCGGTTACACCCGAACTTAGCCTTCCTTACTTGTTTGTTATAATTCCACTTGGGAAAAGAAATACCAATGATTTAAAGCTCTTTTTTGCAAAGATATATCTTCTTTTACCCTTCTAAAAATCTTCTATATAAAAGCGGGCGCGGTATTTAGCCGATTTCGTTAATTTTTCTTCGAAACATTCTTTATAGTAAAGGCGATTGTTCTGCTGAATTTGGTTATGATAGGCTTAACGCCTATAAGCTTCTGGCAGCAATATATACATATTCTCCGTTGCCATGTGCAAATGGCTAAAAATTTAATGAAGATTTATTGAAATCTTCTGCTTTTAGAGATCTAATTTTGCATGACAAAAGTTTCCAAATTTAACTGTGAAGTTGTATTTTTATTTCACTGTGTTTATTTTGCCAGTTTTAAAATATAATACCTAAACTGTAATAATAGTTTGTGACGAAAAAAAGTGCGAAAACCTAGAGTTTCATTTTAAAGCAATTGGTTGTTTTAAAAAGTAAAGATTTTGTGAATTTTAAAGTTTTTAATAAATTTGTTAATCATTTTGTGTTTGCCGAGTCATTGTGCATTTGTGTATTTGTTGCAGTTTTCATTGGCATATTTTCACATTCAAATTGTTTTTGTGCGCACTATTTTTGGTTTCTTGCTATTTACCATTTTTGTCTTCGCAGCTGTTTGCGGAGGTTTTTAAGTGTCAAGTGACAGTGGCTCTAAAACTGCTAGCTACCGATAAGCTCCCAAACTTTGGGAGTTGCTTATTCATATAACTTTCTCATTCTCAGTGCTATTTCAACAACTGTTTTTTTTCTTTTAAATTTACAAACACATCTTTGCTATTTCTGTACCCTTATACTAGCCGAATTTTATTATCTTTCGTAAAAATGACTTGCATTTTCAAAAACTGTCAGGTAAAAAGCGAATCCAAACGTTTTGTCTCTTGCTGGCCTTGCGATGGACTCGCTCATGGAAAGTGCGCGGGACTGACGGCTAGAGTTGTTGACACTGTCAATGATGGGGAGAAGGGAGTGCGTTGGTCATGCGTTAAATGCAGATCATCTGAAATCAACATGTTTAAACTGTTTAAGTAAAAGCGAAATGCGTTTTCCGAAATTGCTAAAGAGTTTTCCATAATCACAGAAATATTCAATCATTACGATAGTTTGTTCATATCTTTCAACTGCTTGGACGAGTTACCGCATTGCTTTAACAGAAATAGAGACAACCGCGAAAATAAACAAAAGTTCTCTGATGATTCGCCTTTGAATCTTAATCCCGCTCAGAACATTAATATTCCCCAAGTGTTGGAGCTCATAGACTTATCTTCCCTAACCCGCAAGTTGTGGTTCCATCCACTTCACTGCGAAAGAAAACCTTAGAGTCTCAAACTGTAACTTCTAAAATTGAGACTTCTCATTCTATAGCACCGGCTAAGAAGCTGGTTGTAGTCCCGCTGAAAAAATCGATTTTTGTGTCTCGGTTTGACAAAGACTTTTCCGTTGAGCATATCAAGTCTTATGTCACTTCGAAAATTAAGGCTGAGAAAATTAAAAAAAGTTTAATTTAAAATTTTTTTTTTTTTATTGGCCTATTGGTCAATGATTCAAGGTTCGATTCGAGCTCAAAGCCAGAACAATAATTTTTTTTTATAATGATAATTATTGTTATTTTTTAATTTTTCTATAATTGAAAAATTGTATTTTGTTTTTGGAATAGTAAGTAGAAAATTGTTCAGACAACCTTCCATAGCTGCGCAGACAGATCCATTTCGAAAGGTGCTAAGCCTTCATTATCAGTACGCTTTAGGCATATTCTTATTTTTTAATTTTTCTACAGCAACTGATGGCGCAACGCTGAATAAATATAGTTGGTAAGAAGGAATAGAAGTAGCAAATTACACTGGACCACGAATTTCAAATTTTTCTCTTTACCAGAAAATTCGTATGTAAAATCACCCCCTGATTTCGGAAATTGAGTTCATTTTTGATTCTATGGTACCGTTTTTGAGATATTTGCAATTTACCGTTATTCGAAAAAACCAAAAAGATGGCTCCCTTTAATTACGTACGAACAGGTAAAGCAATTGCAAAAGAGTTTCAGAATCGGAAAGACGATAAAATTTGCTATAAATGCATCATACAGTATTTTTGCTCAACCAGATAGTTTTCGAGATATTAGCTTATAATTTCAAATTTTTGTTTTTTTATGAAAAAATATGAAAAAAATTACTTTTTGCGAGGGTAACATTCCAAAACCACAACTTTTTTTCCAGATATTTTTTTCTTTTCGTAAAGCTCTGTTTAATAAGAAAAAAGATAAGCTATCATCGAAGAAAATCGATGCAAAACTACGTAAGTTATAAGCGATCAAATAAAAATACCCAGGTTGCGCAACTTCAATGTATGTATACATACATATAGAGTAACTTCGGGTAATATGGAATACCTATTTCTTTTTATGTCATAACTCATAAAATACATACCGGTAGCTTTCAAAATTTCGTACACAGTATCGCTGAAACATGGGCTACAACGATGTTTTACAATTAGTTCACTAGAACATATGAAAAAAAATCTTGAGGGAAAATTTGAAAAAAGCCAAAAAGTGTCATGCGGGTAATTTGGTATACAGATTCGTTTAAAATGGTATACTATACCATATTACCAGCCCAGTGTTACAATTAAAATATAACTTACATGAGTAGTAATACAATTATAAAGGAAAATATGTATAATGGAATCAATTTTATTAAGAACGTGAAATGAATTACAAATAAAGCCTCCTTGACGTCATATTAATTTCAAAAACGCCTTTAAGCTAACAAAAAACCCAATTCATTAAAAAAAAATTGTAATAATTTACTTGACTTATACGTCAAAAACAAGTAATATAAAGAAACACAAAGTAGGTAACAATACTTTACACGGGCTAGATCAAGTATTTCGATGTTTCGCGTGTGGGAATAATGTCCAATGCGATTTCGCTTCAGGTGGTGCATCATTCATAAGAAGTGGATGATTGTTCTTTCTTGGGAAAAAAAAATAAGGCGGAACAAAAGAGCCACCAGGCTCATGCACGTAATGACTGTTATAAGAGATCCGCGCTCTGCGAAAGTCATCGCGCTCCTATTTGCCTTTTTCCTTTTTGTGCAATAACTTTTGATTGCCGAGACTGCACAACTGACAAACCCGTTTTGTCCACATTCTAAATGCATGTTGCTGAAAAGTTATGTTTAACATACTCATTTTCCAATAAGTTGTAAAACGAAGCCACGTTTTCGCGAGTGAATCCTTTTGCTCGATCAAAAGAAGTTCCGGTTGGAGTTCGCAAGCTTAGTATTTCGCTATGCCGTTTACAAAATCCTTACAGCCAGTCCTTTACTGCGCATTTTTTCAAGATACTAAATTTATTTGGAATGTTGTTTTTAATTGCAATTCGGTATGCCAGGGATCGCAGGTCGAATCTTGTTAGCCCCCAAAATCGAGACTCTATCTCTAAATAGTATCTTACAAGTTCGCACTCTATTTCTTGGATGAAAACTGGTTTTCTGCCAAGCTTTGCTGAAAGAAGTTCCTCAACCGGCTTCTGGCTTCTGGCCATGCGTTGCAGTGTAGTCTGTGGGACTTCAAACCTTTTTGAGGCCAACAAAACCCTCACTTCGTCATTTCTCACCGCTGCAATGGCCCTGCGCGTATTTTCTGCATTTCATAGCCTTCGTACACCCTTTATTTGCATTCTTGCTGTAAAATTCCACCACTAAATTAACGTACTGACCTACTGAACATAGGGAGGGAAATATGGTACACTATACCATATTACCCCGTCACGAGTGTACCATATTATACTCCTCTTTCATTTACATTAGCTTTAAAGTTTTTTATAATAAAAACTTTATCTAGTTTATAACCCACCTTTTCAAAATAAAATATTGGTTGTATAATATCGATTTAAAAGATATTTGTACTTATCCATATTTTTTTGCGGAATAAAAAACCGTTTCTACTACAATGTCTTAAAAAGTCTTACATGTACAAAGACGTGTTTTCAAGAACTGAAAGAGAACTGGGCAGCTATCAGTACTGTAACTTTTTTTCATTTTCTTTTTCGTAATTTAACAGCTATTTTCGTAGCCGGCACTGCCGCAGTGCAAATAGCTCATAAGATAGAGAGGTGTACCATATTAGGCGCCTATACCATAATACCCGAAGTTACTCTATTATAGGTATAAAGTGCAAACGGATATTATTATCCGGATAAACGAATAACACCATAACTATGATAATACTTTTTCTTTAAATAAATCAAATAGTACTTTTAATACTCAAATTGTTTTATAGTAGGTAGAGTGGTTGCATCGAAAGGAAGAGTGGTTGGGTTCGAACCTGCTGTAGGCATGTGGTTATAAACATGTATTTCCGTCACTTATGCGTAAGTATGCAGGTACATTTTCAAAATTATAAGCCATAGAAAATTTTTAAAGCCTACATCTAAAGCAGGTAGTATTTTCTTTTCCCGTCTTCGTATAAAAAGGAACCTTTCTGTCTAGGTAAAATTTGATTTTTTCAATTTTATTCTTGTTCCGAGTATAAATATGATTTAATTCGCTTTGAAACTTCATAATATCTGCAAGGCTCACCGGAGATAGTTCAGTTCATAAGTCAAATTTCAAAACCGTGATTTATTAAAAAAAATAAAATGAGGAAAAGGACGCGAGAATTTGAGTGTAATAACGATCCAGATATGTTCTGTTTCATGTTTGGTCAATATACTATCATAAGGCGACGACGAGTGTTCTGAGATCATATGAAAACTTTATACTCCAAGTATTTTGGCATTGAGCCTAAAAATACTGAAAAACCATGGACACCGAACACTTTGTGTACATCGTGTCGAGTAGAATTGATTCAGTCGGAATCAGGACAACAAATAAAATTTGATACACCAATGATATGGAGAGAACCTACTTGCCATTCAATAGAGTGTTGTATTTGTCAAACAAAAGTACTTGGCGTTGGAAGATCGAGAAGAGTAACCTCTGCCATCGTACCTGCAGTGACATTACCCGTACTACATTCAACGGCAGTTGCAGATTCAGTTCCATTGTCAACAGTAATATCTGAGTGCGGGGAATCAAGTTGTACTGAATTTTGCATGGGAAACGAGAGAAACTTTCTGTCACAAGCACAACTTAATGATTGGATACGAGATTTGGAACTATCCAAGGAAAAGGCCGAGATCCACACTTCTCGTATGCAACAATTTAAATTTGTGTCATCCGATGTTAGGGTGATATATTGTAGAACTCGTCACGAACCATTCAAACACTATACCAAGAAAGCCAGTATGTGTTACTGCAACGACATTCCTGTTTTATTCAAAGAGTTTGGTCGAACATATGATTCAAAAGAGTGGCGATTGTTCATAGACAGCAATAAACTGAGTTTGAAGGCTGTATTATTGCATATTGGTAACAAAGAGCCTTCTATCCCGATCGAACATGCAGTAAATACAAAGGAGACCTACGAGGAAATGCAAAAACTACTCAAATTTATCAAATATGAAGAGCATGATTGGAAAATATGTTCTGATCTCAAAGTCGTTGCAATGCTATGCGGTCTACAAAGTGGCTACACCAAGCACTGCTGCTTCCTCTGCAAGTGGGATAGCCGAGCTCGTAAGGACCACTACGTAAGAAAGGATTGGCCGGAAAGAGTCGAGTTTACCGTTGGTGTGGATAACATCAAATACACCCCTCTTGTCAAGAAAGAGAAAATCATTCTTCCACCCTTTCTCATCAAGCTCGGTCTCATTAAAAACATTGTTAAGGCTTTGGACAAAGAAGGCGAAGCATTCGACTATTTGAAAACAATTTTTCCAGATATTTCTCAAGCCAAGATAAAGGAAGGTATTTTTGTTGGACCACAAATAAAAAGATTGATCAACAATAATCAATTCAAAGGACTACTCTCATTAGTTGAGGCAGCAGCGTGGGAATCCTTTGAAAAGGTCGTTGCTTCTTTTCTCGGTAGACACAAAAGCCCTAACTACGAGCAGATAGTGAACGACTTAATCAATAATTATGCGAAAATGGGTAAATATTAAAGGCTTATTAAAATTAATTTCCCAATATTCTATAACTTGTTTACCTAACTAATATTTTCTTTCAAGGCGTAAATATGTCCTTAAAAATTCACTTTCTGCACTCACATTTGAGCTTTTTTCCGGCAAATCTAGGCAACGAAAGTGACGAACATGGCGAAAGGTTTCATCAGCAAATGAAATTATTGGAGAATCGATATCAAGGATTCTGGGACGTCGCAATGATGGGTGTTTACTGCTGGTTTCTCATAAGAGAAACCGATCCTAAACTGAATAAGCGTAAAAGTAAAACACATAAATATTTCGACTACATAGTAAAATCAAATTAAGATAAAGATTGTTAGAATATAGTATAAACATAAATAAATTTAAAAAAAAGTAAAAGATATGGGTAATTTCAGTCATAAATTGAACTTTTAACTAAATAGAAACAGAGCATAGCTAGACATTTCACTCTTCTTTATACCATAAATACCTACGTTTTGAGGTATACGTTGAAATTGCGCAACCTGGGTATTTTTATTTGATCGCTCATAACTTACGTAGTTTTGCATCGATTTTCTTCGATGATAGCTTATCTTTTTTCTAATTAAATAGAGCTTTACGAAAAGAAAAAATATCTGGAAAAAAAAGTTGTGGTTTTGTAATGATACCCTCGCAAAGAGTAATTTTTTTCATATTATTTCATAAAAAAAAAATCTCGAAAACTATCTGGTTGAGCATTGGCGGCCACCGTGGTGTGATGGTAGCGTGCTCCGCCTATCACACCGTATGCCCTGGGTTCGCACCCCGGGCAAAGCAACATCAAAATTTTAGAAATAAGGTTTTTAAATTAGAAGAAAATTTTTCTAAGCGGGGTCGCCCCTCGGCAGTGTTTGGCAAGCGCTCCGGGTGTATTTCTGCCATGAAAAGCTCTCAGTGAAAACTCATCTGCCTTGCAGATGCCGTTCGGAGTCGGCATAAAACATGTAGGTCCCGTCCGGCCAATTTGTAGGGAAAATCAAGAGGAGCACGACGCAAATTGGAAGAGAAGCTTGGCCTTAGATCTCTTCGGAGGTTATCGCGCCTTACATTTATTTTTTTATCTGGTTTAGCAAAAAACAGTATATGATGAATTTATAGCAAATTTTATCGTATTTCCGACTCTGTAAACTCCTTTGCAATTGCTTGACCCGTTCGTGAGATATACGTAATTAAAGGGAGCCATCTTTTTGGTTTTTTCGAATAACGGTTAATTGCAAATATTTCAAAAACGGTACCATAAAATCAAAAATGAACTCGATTTTCGAAATCAAGGGGTGCTTTTACATACGAATTTCATAATGGCGTCTGTGGTAAATTTTGGCCGTCGACCAGTGTTATCAGTCAAGCAAACTACCGCTGTATAGCTAAATGGTTAGCGCAGCGTGCCTAAAGGGTACTGATGATGAAGGCTTAGCACCCTTCGAAATGGATCTATCTGCGCATCAATGGCAGGTTGTCTGAAAAATTTTCTAATTACTATTCCAAAAACAAAACACAATTTTTCAATTATGGAAAAATTAAAAAATAACAATAAGTATCATTACGAAAAAATTTATTGTTCTGGCCTTGAGCTCGAATCGAACTTTGAATCATTTGTTAACGATGTACAAATGTTGGATAAATAAAAAGATTTTCGCGTAGGTTGAGCGAACAAGAGCGATTGATTTTATTGTAGAAAATGTCTTACTATTTATACAGAATTTTCTATTGTCTACATACATAATTACATTAGTACTTACAAGCTAGATGTATCTACATTCTAGTCACATATAGCTTGTGCCAGGATATTTAATTGCGTTTAGAATTCTAATGTAATTTATTGCATGGCGGTGATTTGATATGGGAAGTAAAGAGTCTGTTTACATTATTTTCTTCTTACGTTTGTTTCTAATATGCTGACTTTGTTATTTACACTTTTTTTGCTATTTTTGTATGTTTGTATATTTATAATTATGAGTAATATTTCGTATCAAGTTTTTATATATTGAAATTCGTTTTTGCACTGCTAACTTTTAAGTGTGTCGACCCACTTAAAATCGGCTTGTGTTCACAAATTATTCTTTAACATTTATGTTTTTGTTTGTTTACATTTTCTTTACTTATGTATCTATTGTGCTGATTTTTGTTTGGCGAGTAAAGTGGAATGCTTTTGTTGAAATTTTTTTTTGTTAAATTATGTGACTTACTAGCAGATGTTTTATATTGGTTTAAGCCTATTTTTATATACTATTATCTCCTTATATTTATTGTTCCTATCACTATTTTCTACTCTAAGTGGTATTAAAGTGAAATTGTTATTTTTATCAATATTCTTTACTCTATACTGTCCCTTATATCTTTTATCTAACTTATGGCCTGGGTCATTTCTAACTAATACTAGATCATCTATACCTATTTCCTTTCTGTAGCTTCTTCTATCATAGTTTTTTTTTTCTTTAGTCTCTTGGACTAATTTCCTAGCTCGTTGCTGGGCTATTTGTAGTCTGTATTTTATTTCTTTATCATATGCCTCGTAATTATACACTGGGCTAATTTTATTTTCATCTAGAAATTCGTAGGTCGGGAGTTTTTCGCGAATATAAGCTCGAAAGGACAATACCGGTGTACGGTCGATGGTGTCGTATTGTAACAGTACGCGAAATACCTGAGGTATTCATCCCAATCATCTTTTTCACTGGATATGTATGAACGTACATATTCATTGAACGTTCTGTGACTACGCTCTACAGTGCCCAAAGTTTGATGATGGTATGGTGTTGAGGTTTTATGCTCAATTTTTAGTAGTTTGCACAGTTCTTCGAATAAGCTATTTATGTATTTGGTTCCCATGTCTGTTACGATTGTTTTCATGCAATCATAAGTCAGAATGAAATGCCCGAATACAGATTTAGCAACTGTTATCGCATGTTTACGCGGGAGTGGGATTGCTACCAAGTATTTGGTTAGATCGCATATGATAGTAACTGCACATTCGTTTCCATTTATCGATTTTGGTGATGGTCCGATCGTAACGATTTGTACAATATCAAAAACCTTCGGAGGTGTCTCCGTTATTATTATCGGTTCCTTTATATGCTTATTAACTTTATTCGTTTTGCAGTGGATGCAGTTATTTACGTATTTCTTTAGGTAACCTCTCATGTTTTTCCAGCTATATTTTTGCTTGATTTTCTTTATCATGCGATTTATTCCTGGGTGGCCACCACTAATAGGATCGTCATGATATTTGTGCAAAATTTCTTTAATTTTACCGGGATTTTTCACATATCTAACCTCTGGGGTTAGTACTATTGTTAGCTTTTTAAGAACCTTGGTACATTCTTCTATAAATTTGCCTACTGCAGTATAATTACTTTTAAACAATTTGTTCCCTAAGGACAACTGTATTTGAACAAGTCCTATATTGGCGGCTTCTTTTTCAAGCCTGATAAAGAATTGTCCTAAGTTAATTTTATCATCAACAATTAGGTTGCTTGTATTTATAGTGCTACAAATTTTCTTTCCCTTTTTGAAATATAATTTCGGGGGATCGAAAACGAGCCTGACATGTCTTTTACTTCAAATGTATTTAAAATAAATAAATACGGCATCTGCAAGGCAGATGAGTTTTCACTGAGAGCTTTTCATGGCAGAAATATACCCGGAGCGCTTGCCAAACACTGCCGAGGGGCGACCCCGCTTAGAAAAATTTTCTTCTAATTGAAAAACCTATTTTGATGTTGCTTTGCCCGGGGTGTGAACCCAGGGCATACGGTGTGATAGGCGGAGCACGCTACCATCACACCACGGTGGCCGTCAAATGTATAATAATAATTATTTTTAATATTTTTAGCTGTTGATCTAGTTGCGACTTTCATTATTTTGCATGCTTCCACTGACATTTCTTTTAAGTTTGTTATATTTATGCGAGACAATGCGTCAGTGACGTGGTTTTCTTTTCCGGCAATGTACTCCTCTAAATCGAGTCTTACTCGTGTTAGCTTAGATAAAGGGCTCTTCATCAAGAAAAGGTATGTTAAAGAACGATGGTCGGTTTTAATTATGAATTTTCTGCCATAGACGTATGGTCTGAAGAAGGTTATGGCCCAATTGATTGCTGCCAATTCTTTCTCTATTGTAGCTTTCTTAGTTTTACCTTTTGTGAAAGATCTAGAAGCGTAAGCGATAGGCAATTGTTTGCCGTCGTGTTCTTGGCTAAGGACTGCTCTGCAAGCATATCCACTAGCCGTTGTTGTTATGCAGAATTCTTTATTGAAGTCTGGGTATTGCAAATGTTTTGGACTATTTAGTGCTTCCTTTATGTAGAAAAAAGCTTTTTGACATTCTTCCGTCCACTCAATGGAAATATTCTTTTTGCAAAGCCTAGTTAGTTTTCTTGAGTACTCTGCGAAGTTCGGTACAAATCTTCTGTAGTAATTGCAGAACGCTACGAACCTTTTAACTTCATCAGCAGTTTTTGGTGTTGGGTAGTTTTGAGCTGTTTCAAATTTGCTTGGGTTGGGCAGTATTCCCTTGCTTGTAAGTTTATGGTCTAAGTAAGTTACTTCCTGGCGGAAAAATAGGTATTTATCTGGATGTAATTTTAGGTTGTATTTCCTACAGGTGGAGAACACGTCTCTTAGGTTTTTTAACATATGTTTTTCAGTACAACCTAATACAACCAAATCATCCATGTAGAGAAATGCTTGGAAAGATTTGAGGCCTGCGAACGCTAATGTCATCATTCTTTGGAACGAATTAGGTGCTACTATTAATCCATACGGTAGCATTTTGAATCTGTATGTGCCGTCTTCAGCAGCGTATGAAGTTATAACCCTAGAATCTGGGTGTAATTCTATTTGATGAAAACCTGACATAAGGCCTAGGCATGAAAAATATTTTGCTCTTCCAAGTTGATCTAAAATATCATCAATTCTTGGAAGTGGGAATTTATCTGCTGCTAACTTTTTGTTTACTTGTCTGTAGCCAACTACCAATCTCCATCTTTTTTCTGTGTTCCCTGGGAGTGATTTTTTAGGTACTAGTAAAATTGGACTATTGTATTCTGATATTGAGGGTTCTATAATGTCATCTTCGATCAACTTATTAACCCGTTTGCTTAACTCCCCTTTTTGTGTTTGAGGCAATCTATAGTTTTTTATGTAAACTGGGGTGTCTTCTTTCACGTGTAGTTTTTGTCCGTAAAAATTATTAGCGGAAATTGGTTCTGCTTCTAGTGCAAATATGTCTATGAATTCTGTGCATAATGATGTTAATTGAGAATCGACAAATTTTGGGAAGTTTTTGCTTAATCTTTTTAATTTTTCTGTATTATTACTATTTTTATACTGAGCTGAGCAGAACTCACAGAGTATATTAATTTTGTTCGCATAACGGTAATCCGGAAAGGCATAAACTAATCGAGATAGATATAGACTTCTATATATCAAAATGATCTGGGCGAATAAAGAAATTCATTTAGCCATGTTCGTCCGTCCGTAAACACGATATCTTGAGTAAATTTTGAGGTATCTTGATGAAATTTGGTAGGTAGGTTCCTGGGCACTCATCTCAGATCGCTATTTAAAATGAACGAAATCGGCCCATAACCACGCCCACTTTTTCGATATCAAAAATTTCGAAAAACCGAAAAAGTACGATAATTCATTACCAAAGACGGCTAAAGCGATGAAACTTGGTAGGTGAAGCAGAATAGAAAATTAGTAAATTTCTGGACAATGGGCGTGGCACCGCCCACTTTTAAACGCACCGCCCACTTTTAAACGAAGGTAATTTCAAAGTTTTGCAGGCTGTAATTTGGCAGTCGTTCAAGATATCATGAAATTTGACAGGAACGTTACTCCTATTACTATATGTGTGCTAAATAAAAATTAGCAAAATCGGATTACGAACACGCCCACTTTTTCAAAAAAAATTTTTTTTAATTCAAGTTTTAACAAAAAATTGAATATCTTTACAGTATATAAGTAAATTATGTCAACATTCAACTCCAGTAATGGTATGGTGCAACAAAGTACAAAAATAAAAGAAAATTTCAAAATGGGTGTGGCGCCACCCTTTTTCATTTAATATGTCTAGAATACTTTTAATGCCATAAGTCGAACAAAAATTTACCAATCCTTGTGAAATTTGGTAGGGGCATAGATTCTATGACGATAACTGTTTTCTGTGAAAATGGGCAAAATCGGTTGAAGCCACGCCCAGTTTTTATACACAGTCGACCGTCTGTCCTCCCGTTCGGCCCTTAACACGATAACTTGAGCAAACATTGATATATCTTTACTAAACTTAGTTCACATACTTACCTGAACTCACCTTATCAGGGTATGAAAAATGGCCGAAATCCGATTATTATCACTCCCACTTTTTCGATATCGAAAATTACGAAAAATTTTAAAAATGCCATAATTCTATACCAAATATGAAAAAAGGATGAAACATGGTAATTGGATTGGTTTATTGACGCAAAACATTACTTTGGAAAAAACTTTGTAAAATGGTGTCACACCTACCATATTAAGTAGAAGAAATTGAAAAAGTTCTGCAGGGCGAAATCAAAAGCCCTTGGAATCTTGGCAGGAACAGTATCGCGGTATTATATATACAAATAAATTAGCGGTACCCGACAGATGATGTTCTGGGTCACCCTGGTCCACATTTTGATCGATATCTCGAAAACGCCTTCACATATACAACTAAGGGCCACTCCCCTTTTAAAACCCTCATTAATAACTTTAATTTGATACCCATATCGTACAAAACGTTATAGAGTCACCCCTGGTCCACCTTTATTGCGATATCTCGGAAAGGCGTCCACCTATAGAACTAAGGCCCACTCCCTTTTAAATAATCATTAACACCTTTCGTTTGATACCCATATCGTACAAACGCTTTATAGAGTCACCCCTGGTCTACTTTTATGTCGATATCTCGAAAAGGCGACCACCTATAGAACTAAGGCCCACTCCCTTTTAAAATACTTATTAACACCTTTCATTTGATACCCATATCGTACAAACAAATTCTAGAGTCACCCCTGGTCCACCTTTATGGCGATATCTCGAAAAGGCGTCCACTTATAGAACTAAGACCAACTCCCTTTTAAAGTACTCATTAACACCTTTCATTTGATACCCATATCGTACAAACACATTCTAGAGTCACCCCTGGTTCACCTTTATGACGATATCTCGAAAAGGCGTCCACCTATAGAACTAAGGCTCACTCCTTTTTAAAATACTCATTAACACCTTTCATTTGATACCCATAACGTACAAACACATTCTATAGTCACCCCTGGTCACCTTTATGGTGATATCTCGAAAAGGCGTCCACCTATAGAACTAAGGCCCACTACGTTTTAAAAAATCATTAACACCTTTCAGTTGATACCCATATCGTACAAACGCATTCTAGTCATCCCTGGTTCACCTTTACGGCGATATCTCGAAAAGGAGTCCACCTATAGAACTCAGGCCCACTCCCTTTTAAAATACTCATTAACACCTTTCATTTGATACCCATATCGTACAAACACATTCTAGAGTCAACCCTGCTCCACCTTTATGGCAATAACTCGAAAAGGCGTCCACCTATAGAACTAAGGCCCATTCTCTTTCAAAATTCTCACTAACACCTTCATTTGATACCCATATCGTACAAAGACATTCTAGAGTCACCGCTGCTCCACCTTTATGGCGATATCTCGAAAAGGCGTCCACCTATAGAACTAAAACCCACTCCCTTTTAAAATACTCATTAACACCTTTCATTTGATACCCATATCGTACAAAGAAATTCTAGAGTCACCCCTGGTCCAGTTTTATGGCGATATCTTGAAAAGGCGCCCACCTATAGAACTAAGGATCACTCCCTTTTAAAATATTCGTTACTACCTTTCATTTGATACTCATATCGTACAAACACATTCTGGAGTCACCTCTGGTCCACCTTTATGGCGATAACCCGAAATGGCGTCCACCTATAGAACTATGGCCCACTCCCTTTTAAAATGTTATTTAATACCTTCCGTTTGATACCCATGTCATACAAATACATTCCAGGGTTACCCTAGGTTCATTTTCCTAAATGGTGATTTTCCCTTATTTTGTCTCCAAAGCTCTCGGCTGAGTATGTAATGTTCGGTTTCACCCGAACTTAGCCTTCCTTACTTTTTATACTCAGTTGAGCAGAGCTCACAGAGTATATTAACTTTGATTGGAAAACGGTTGGTTGTACAGGTATAAAGAAATCGAGATAGATATAGACTTCCATATATCAAAATCATCAGAATCGAAAAAAAATTTGATTGAGCCATGTCCGTCCGTCCGTCTGTCCGTTAACACGATAACTTGAGTAAATTTTGAGGTATATTAATGAAATTTGGTATGTAGGTTCCTGGGCACTCATCTCAGATCGCTATTTAAAATGAACGATATCGGACTATAACCACGCCCACTTTTTCGATATCGAAAATTTCGAAAAACCGAAAAAATGCGACAATTCATTGCCAAAGACGGATAAAGCGATGAAACTTGGTAGGTGGGTTGACCTTATGACGCAGAATAGAAAATTAGTAAAATTTTGGACAATGGGCGTGGCACCGCCCACTTTTAAAAGCAGGTAATTTAAAAGTTTTGCAAGCTGTAATTTGGCAGTCATTGAAGATATCATGATGAAATTTGGCAGGAACGTTACTACTATTACTATATATGTGCTAAAAACAAATTAGAAAAATCGGATGAAGAACACGCCCACTTTAAAAAAAAAAGTAAAGTAAAATTTTAACAAAAAATTGAATATCTTTACTGTATATAAGTAAATTATGTCAACATTCAACTCCAGTAATGATATGGTGCAACAAAATACAAAAATAAAAGAAAATTTCAAAATGGGCGTGGTTCCGCCCTTTTTCATTTAGTTTGCCTAGAATACTTTAAATGCCATAAGTCGAACAAAAATTTACCAATCCTTCTGAAATTTGGTAGAGGCATAGACTCTATGACGGTAACTGGTTTCTGTGAAAATGAACGAAATCGGTTAAAGCCACGCCCAGTTTGTATACACAGTCGACCGTCTGTCCTTCCGCTGGGCCGCTAAACGATGACTTGAGCAAAAACATATATATCTTTACTAAACTCAGTTCGCGTACTTATCTGAACTCACTTTATGTTTGTACAAAAAATGGCCTAAAACAAACTATAACCGCGCCCACTTTTTCAAAATCGAAAATTACGAAAAATGAAAAAAATTCCATAATTCTATACCAAATATGAAAAAAGGGATGAAACATGGTAATTTGATTGGGTTATTGACGCAAAAAATAACTTTAGAAAAAACTTTGTAAAATGGGTGTGACACCTACCATATTAAGTAGAAAAAATGAAAAAGTTCTGCAGGGCGCAATCCAAAGCCCTTGGAATCTTGGCAGGAATACTGTTCGTTGTATTGCATATATAAATAAATTAGTGGTACCCGACAGATGATGTTCTGGGTCACCCTGGTCCACATTTTGGTCGATATCTCGAAAACGCCTTCACATATACAACTAAGGGCCACTTGCTTTTAAAACCCTCATTAATACCTTTAATTTGATACCCATATCGTACAAACACATTACAGAGTCACCCTAGGTCCACCTATATGGCGATATCTGGAAAAAGCGTCGACATATAGAACTAAGGCCCACTCCCTTTTAAAATACTCATTAACACCATTCATTTCATACCCGTTTTCATCGTACAAACACATTCCAGGATTACCCTAGGTTCATTTTCCTACATGGTGATTTTCCCTTATTTTGTCTCCAGAGCTCTCAGCTGAGTATGAAATGTTCAGTTACATCCGAACTTAGCCTTCCTTACTTGTTTATTTTATATTTATCTTAAAAATCGTTTAGATATGTTCAAATTTCATCAAATGCTTACGGTTATAGCATATATTGTTGTCTGAAAAAATCATAGAGACCGGTGGTATATATAGTATATATCTAATACAACCGATTATTCAGATAAGAAACTTTTCGCAATTTCTACCCCATTTTAGCAGCCATAAGCTTCAAATTTCAACAATTGCTTACGTATATATTGTTACGAATGATAGCAACACTAAGGGGTACTGCCATCTCTACGCCGATGCTAAGCAGTGACGTGAATGCACATCAATAATTTAATAATTTTGTCTACAGCTATGTACGTACACGCAGTGGAGAAGAGATGCACAAACACATGCAAATATCTTATCTGAGATGCTCCTAAAGGTATGCAATTATAATTGTGGAAGTGTCGCTCACACATACAAGCGCATGGGGTATGAGAGAAGTTATAAAAATTATACATCTGTAGTTGTAGCTGAGAAATTTATAACTAACTAGTAAGTTCTGGAATTAGAAAAGCCTAGAAATATGCAACGAGGAAATCAGACAGTATAAAAAGGCGACAACAGTATCAGTCAGTTTGGTTATTAAGCAAGCTAGTTGCAAAGTATAAATGTTATTGTGAAGTACTTTAATAAAGGCCATTTTTCCATTATTCAATATTGGAGTTATTTATTCAACAGTTTAGTGATTCGAACTTAGCAGAAGTTTGCAAATAAGGAAAATTGCAAGTAAATTCGTTACAATTGGTGTCAGAAGAGGAATTGTTGAATAGATTCCGAAGGCTTCGAATACAACTTGGGCATGCCCAAGTTAAGCGAATTGAAGATCCAGCAACTGAAGAAGGAGTTGGAGAGCCGTAGATTGAATAAAACCGGCATTAAACTAGAACTTCAGAAACGACTACGACAGGAAATGGAATTAGAAGGAATTGACGTGGAAGAGTATAACTTTCATCTTGATGGCGAGAAAACAACAAAAATGGAAGAAACACCGCAGACAGTTACGAGCACAGACTTGAACATGATTTTAGCTGCAATATCTGCTCAAACAACGACAGTATCATCTCAACTGGCAGAGCAGAAGACATATATGGCATCTCAACTGGAATCGCAAAGGACAGATATAACATCTCAACTGGCATTTCAACTGGAAGAACAAAAGACAAGTATAGCATCCCAACTGGAATCGCAGGAGACACGTATAACATCTAAGATGGAAACACAACCTAAAGAACAAGAGACATGCATATCTTCGCAACTGTCATCAAAACTGGAAGCGCAGGATGCAAAAATCGCTCACTTTCAGGCAGAAGTCGATGATTTAAAGGATTGTATGGAGCAGTTACAATTAAATCGTCCAGCTGTTTCAGCAAGCAATCCAAAAGTACAAACACCATCCTTTGACGGTTCTGTTCCTTTCCAGGTCTTCAAGCTACAGTTTGAGAAGACCGCTGCAGTGAACAACTGGAATGCGGAAGATAAAGTTGCTGCTCTGTTCGTGGCACTGAAAGGGTCTGCAGCGGAAATCTTACAGACGATTCCAGAGTACGAACGGAAAAGCTATGAAGCATTGATGGCTGCTGTAGAACGACGTTATGGAAGCGAGCATAGAAAACAGATATTCTAAATTGAGTTGCAAAACTGCTACCAAAAAGCAAATGAGACATTGCAGGAGTTTGCTTTAGATATTGAAAGATTGGCTCATCTTGCAAATGCGGACGCACCCGCGGAATACACGGAAAGGGTAAAAATCCATAGTTTCGTAAATGGCATACGAGATGTGGAAACGAAGCGGGCTACATATGCGAATCAAAAACTAACATTTGCTGAAACGGTATCGCATGCACTGACTCAGGAAACAGCCTCACTTTTGAGTAAGCCAGCGTACAAAGCTCATCGCGTGGAAGTGGAAAGGCCAGAGTAGACGCAATTTTGGAAGCATTGAAGGGTACGCAGCAGAAGAATAATGATGCAGTCAAATTCTTTAAGTGTGGAAAATCAGGGCATATTGCGCGTTATTGCAACACCAACCCTAACAGTTCGAACAATGTGGGTGGTCGTAAACGCAGAGCTGAAGGAGATGAGCAAATCTCCAAGACCACTCAATCGTTAAACTAAATCGAGTCAGCCGCAAGGGGCGACAGCGGGCTCCCGCAATTGAATGCTCCTTAATCTCTATCTCGCTGATTGGAAGAAGATCGAGCAATCTTACTGTTGGAGGACATGTCGATGGAAAGGAACGTTTACTGACTGTAGATACGGGTGCATCTCATTTCATCATTCGAGCGGATTTAGTCAACAAAAAGATAAGATCATTGATTGGAGCAAGATTACGTACAGCCACGGGAGAGGACACCAAGGTAAATGGAGAAGTAGAATGTGAAGTAGCAATTGGGAACTTCACGGTACTACACAATTTTATAGTGGCATATATTGTTGATGAAATCATAATTGGAGTGGACTTCTTAATCAATCAAGGCCTCAAGATCGATATGCAAAGCAAGACGATGCGATATAAGAACATGGATGTGCCACTTAATTTCGGCGACGAGAGAGGCTCCAGCAGTAAACGAGTGCTGGTGGAAGAGGGTCAGCAAATACCACCAAAATCCGAAGCAGTCATCTGGGCAAAGGTTGATGGAGATTGTGGGACAACCAAATTGTGGGTCGTCAAAGCAGCAAACAAATCAGCACTAAACATACTTGTAGGAAAAACCCTGGCTATGACAAAGCAAGATGGACGTATTCAGGTAGGAGTACTCAATGAGTTCAAGTCACCATTCAATTTGACCAAAGGAGCTATTTTGGGAAGACGCCAAGAGGCTGAAGTAGTTATTAACTGTTAACAGCTCCAAACACATTTCATCTAGTAATACTGATCTTTCAAATGACATCACGGCATGGTCGCAGGGGCAAGAGGAATCCTATCAGAGTAAGGCAAAAGAACTGCTCCTAAAGTTCGCGAACATACTTGACCAGGATGGTTCCAAACCAGGCCGCACCAATGTTGTGAAACATTAAATTGACACTGTAGACGCGAGGCCGATAAGTCAAGCTCCTCGTAGTGTTCCACTGGCGAAACGGGAAGTTGTGAGTCAAATCGTACAAGAAATGTGCGACAGCGGCGTCATCGAACCATTAGCTAGGCCATGGAGCTCAGCGGAAGTACTTGTAAAGAAGAAGAATGGAAAAATGAGGTTTTGCGTGGACTACCGGAATTTGAATGACGTTACGAAAAAGGATAGCTACCCATTGCCAAGATTTGACGACACTCTGGACTCGCTATCTGGTACGAAATGGTTTTCCACACTGGACTTGAAAAGCTGCTACTGGCAAGTTGAGGTGAAGGGGGAAGATAAAGAGAAAACAGACTTCAGTGTCGGCGATGGTCTTTGGCAATTTACAGTGATGCGTTTTGGATTTTGTAATGCACCAGCTACTTTATAGAGACTCACGGACCAGGTACTTAAAGGTCTACATTGGAAAACATGCTTGGTGTACCTGGATGACATTATCGTATTGGGCAAGAAATTTTATGAACATCTTAAGAACTTTGAGGAAGTTTTCCAGAGAATAGCTGGCGCTGGTCTGAAGTTAAGTCCCAAAAAGTGTGCGCTATTTAAAAAGGAAGTAAATTATTTGGGTCACAAGGTAACGACAGATGGCATCAGCACTGCGAACGAAAAGACAGAGGCTGTAAAGCATTGACCAAGACCACAGAATCTGCATGAATTGAGAAGTTTCCTTGGGCTGTGCACATATTACCGCCGATTTGTACCAAATTTTTCCAGCGTAGCCAATAGCCTACATAAGCTTACAAGAATAAATACAGCTTTTGAATGGAAGAAAGAGCAAGAAGTGGCTTTCCAAACATTGAAGAAGCGGTTGTGCACTGCCCCAATGTTAGCATATCCGATTCCAGGAGCAACATTTATTCTAGATACAAATGCGAGTGGATATGCTATAGGTAGCGTTTTATCACAACTGGTCGATGGACAGGAGAAGGTAGTTGCATATTACAGCCGTTCGATTGGAAAACCAGAGAGGTACTATTGCGTTACGCGGAGAGAGCTGTTGGCATTGGTAGAGTGCATTAAACATTTTCACAAATACCTCTACGGCCAGCGATTCCGTGTCAGGACAGATCACGCAGCGTTAAAATGGCTTCTGCAGTTCCGCAATCCGGAAGGACAATTGGCACGGTGGATCGAGCGACTACGAAACTATGACTTTTCCATTGAGCATCGAAATGGTAGTACCCATGGGAATGCCGATGCAATGTCCCGAAGACCATGTAGTTTTGAATGCAAGCACTGTTCAAAGGCCGAGGCTAAAGAAGACATTATAGATGTCCGGTTAATGACTATAACGTGTACGTATGAATGGGACAAGGAACAACTAAGAAAGTGTCAGCTAAAAGATACAGATCTGTCACATGTTATGCAAGGGATCGAACGAAACGAAAGACCAAGCAGAGAGGAGATGTCAGCAGAGAGTCCCATTGCGAAGTCATATTGGGCACAGTGGAACAGTTTAGAATTGATATCCGGTTGCTTGCATCGAGTATGGGAGAGTGAGGATGGTCAAAGGAAAAATAAACTGATAGTTGTTCCCAGAAAGAGGATTCCTAGCGTGCTCAGCGAGCTGCATAATGGTCCAAGCGGAGGTCATCTTGGAATCACGAACACGCTCGAGAAGATTAAACAGAGATTCTATTGGGTTTGTTGCCGTCAGTCGGTCACTGAGTGGATTGCTACCTCGAGGTTTGCAGCAGACCGAAAGGTCCCAAAACCCGAAGTCATGGCCAGATGAAGCAATATAGCTCAGGTGCGCCATTTGAAAGAATCGCTATAGATGTCGCAGGTCTATTTCCTACTAGCAACGGCGGAAACAAATATGTACTGGTAGTTATGGATTATTTCAGCAAATGGCCAGAGGTATACCCAATACCAAATCAAGAAGCGGAAACAGTAGCAGAAGTGTTTATAAACAGTTTGGGTTGCAAGTTATGGTGTACTAATGGAGTTACATTCGGACCAAGGCAGGAATTTCGAATCAGCTGTGTTCCAGGAAATGTTTAAATCATTGGGCATTCGAAAAACACGGACAACATGGTAAGGTAATTAGATTGTTTTATTGACGCGAAATATAACTTTAGAAAAAAATTTATAAAATGGTTGTGACACCTAACATATTAAGTAGAAGAAAATGAAAAAGTTCTGCAGGGCGAAATAAAAAAACCTTAAAATCTGGGCAGGTATTACATATATAAATAATTTAGCGGTATCCAACAGATAATGTTCTGGGTCACCCTGGTCCACATTTTGGTCGATATCTGGAAAACGCCTTCACATATACAACTACCACCACTCCCTTTTAAAACTCTCATTAATACCTTTAATTTGATACCCATATCGTACATACTCATTTTAGGGTCACCCCTGGTCCACCTTTATGGCGATATCTCGAAAAGGCGTCCACCTATAGAACTAAGCCTCACGCTCTTTTAAACTACTCATTAACACCTTTCATTTGATACCCATATCGTACAAACATATTCTAAAGTCACCCCTGGTCCACCTTTATGGCGATATCTCGAAAAGGCGAACACCTATAGAACGAAGGCCCACTCTCTTTTAAAAATACTCATTAACACCTTTCATTTGATACCCATATCGCACAAACAAAGTTTAGAGTCACCCCTGGTCCACCTTTATTGCGATACCTCGAAAAGGCGTCCACCTATAGAACTAAGGCCCACTCCCTTTTAAAATACTCATTAACTCCTTTCGTTTGATACCCATATTGCACAAACGAATTCTAGAGTCACCCCTGGCCCACCTTTATGGCGATATCTCGAAACGGCGTCCACCTATGAAACTAAGGATTACTCCCTTTTAAAAAATTCATTAACACCTTTCTTTTGATACCCATATTGTACAAACGCATTCTAGAGTCACCCCTGGTCCACCTTTATGGCGATATCTCGAAAAGGCGACCACCTATACAACAACCACCACTCCCTTTTAAAACCCTCATTAATACCTCTAATTTGATACCCATATCGTACAAACACATTCTAGAGTCACCCCTGGTCCACCTTTGTGGCGATATTTCGAAACGGCGTCCACCTATAGAACTAAGGCCCACTCCCTTTTAAAATACTCATTAACTCCTTTCGTTTGATACCCATATTGTACAAACAAATTCTAGGGTCACCCCTGGTCCACCTTATTGGCGATATCTCCAAACGGCGTCCACCTATGGAACTAAGGATTACTCCCTTTTAAAATACTCATTAACACCTTTCTTTTGATACCCATATTGTACAAACAAATTCTAGGGCCACCCCTGGTCCACCTTTCTGGCGATATCTCGAAAAGGCGTCCACCTATGGAACTAAGGATTACTCCCTTTTAAAATACTCATAAACACCTTTCATTTGATACCCATATTGTACAAACAAATTCTAGGGTCACCCCTGGTCCACCTTTATGGCGATATCTCGAAACGGCGTCCGCCTATGGAACTAAGGATTACTCCATTTTAAAATACTTATTAACACCTTTCGTTTGATACCCATATTGCACAAACGAATTCTAGAGTCACCCCTGGTCCACCTTTATGGAGATATCTCGAAAAGGCGACCACCTATACAACAACCACCACTCCCTCATTAATACCTCTAATTTGATACCCATATCGTACAAACACATTCTAGAGTCACCCCTGGTCCACCTTTCTGGCGATATCTCGAAAAGGCGTCCACCTATAAAACTAAGGCCCACTCCCTTTTAAAATACTCATTAACTCCTTTCGTTTGATACCCATATTGTACAAACAAATTCTAGGGTCACCCCTGGTCCACCTTTCTGGCGATATCTCGAAAAGGCGTCCACCTATAAAACTAAGGCCCACTCCCTTTTAAAATACTCATTAACTCCTTCGTTTGATACCCATATTGTATAAACAAATTCTAGGGTCACCCCTGGTCCACCTTTATGGCGATATCTCGAAACGGCGTCCACCTATGGAACTAAGGATTACTCCCTTTTAAAATACTCATTAACACCTTTCTTTTGATACCCATATTGTACAAACAAATTCTAGGGTCACCCCTGGTCCACCTTTCTGCCGATATCTCGAAACGGCGTCCACCTATGGAACTAAGGATTACTCCATTTTAAAATACTTATTAGCACCTTTCATTTGATACAAACGCATTCTAGAGTCACCCCTGGTCCACCTTTTTGGCGATATCTCGAAAAGGCGACCACCTATACAACAACCAGCACTCCCTTTTAAAACCCTCATTAATACCTCTAATTTGATACCCATATCGTACAAACACATTCTAGAGTCACCCCTGGTCCACCTTTGTGGCGATATTTCGAAACGGCGTCCACCTATAGAACTAAGGCCCACTCCCTTTTAAAATACTCATTAACTCCTTTCGTTTGATACCCATATTGTACAAACAAATTCTAGGGTCACCCCTGGTCCACCTTATTGGCGATATCTCCAAACGGCGTCCACCTATGGAACTAAGGATTACTCCCTTTTAAAATACTCATTAACACCTTTCTTTTGATACCCATATTGCACAAACGAATTCTAGAGTCACCCCTGGTCCACCTTTATGGAGATATCTCGAAAAGGCGACCACCTATACAACAACCACCACTCCCTCATTAATACCTCTAATTTGATACCCATATCGTACAAACACATTCTAGAGTCACCCCTGGTCCACCTTTCTGGCGATATCTCGAAAAGGCGTCCACCTATAAAACTAAGGCCCACTCCCTTTTAAAATACTCATTAACTCCTTTCGTTTGATACCCATATTGTACAAACAAATTCTAGGGTCACCCCTGGTCCACCTTTCTGGCGATATCTCGAAAAGGCGTCCACCTATAAAACTAAGGCCCACTCCCTTTTAAAATACTCATTAACTCCTTCGTTTGATACCCATATTGTATAAACAAATTCTAGGGTCACCCCTGGTCCACCTTTATGGCGATATCTCGAAACGGCGTCCACCTATGGAACTAAGGATTACTCCCTTTTAAAATACTCATTAACACCTTTCTTTTGATACCCATATTGTACAAACAAATTCTAGGGTCACCCCTGGTCCACCTTTCTGCCGATATCTCGAAACGGCGTCCACCTATGGAACTAAGGATTACTCCATTTTAAAATACTTATTAGCACCTTTCATTTGATACAAACGCATTCTAGAGTCACCCCTGGTCCACCTTTTTGGCGATATCTCGAAAAGGCGACCACCTATACAACAACCAGCACTCCCTTTTAAAACCCTCATTAATACCTTTAATTTGATACCCATATCGTACAAACACATTCTAGAGTCACCCCTGGTCCACTTTTATGGCGATATTTCGAAACGGCATCCACCTATAGAACTAAGGCCCACTGCCTTTTAAAATACTCATTAACACCATTCGTTTGATGCCCATATTGTACAAACAAATTCTAGAGTTACCCCTGGTCCACCTTTATATCGATATTTCGAAGAGGCGTCCACGCATAGAACTAAAGCCCTCTCCCTTCTAAAATACTCATTAACACCTTTCATTTGATACCCATATCGTACAAACGCATTCTAGAGTCAACCCTGATCCACCTTTATGGCTATATCCCTAAATGGCGTCCACCTGTAGAACTATGGCCCACTCCCTCATAAAATACTCTTTAATGCCTTTCATTTGATACGCATGTCATACAAACACATTCCAGGGTTTCCCTCGGTTCATTTTCCTACATGGTTATTTTGCCTTATGTTGTCACCATAGCTCTCAACTGAGTATGTAATGTTCGGTTACACCCGAACTTAACCTTCCTTACTTGTTATTAATACATTTGTAAGATTTTTCTCCTATCGTTTTTTCTTCTATAAGTAGTTTAACGATATCTTCCCATTTGCTCATTGGGGATGGTAGTTAAAATTTAGTTAAACCTTATCTAAACCGTCTACGCGGCTGCTATATCGCTTTTTTAGGAATTTCTTATGGGTTGAGTAGAGTTTCAGAAACAAACTGATGCAACTGACTACGCAGATTATTAGAAGCATGATTTTGATAGTATCTAGTGCCTCAGTATGATCTACTACTTGGACTGAGTTTACAACGTTTGCCGTTGGTTTTTCTATTTTTGATTCTTGGCTTCCCATCGTAAAAAAATATGAAGAAAAACAAATTTTTTTTTGTTTATTTTTTTTCTTTTATTAAAAAAAGTTTTCTTTTTTTTTCAATATATTAATCCCTTCTTCCCATAAATTTGACTTCGTACCTATATAATTCTTCGGGTGTTGTTGCTGGTGGGTTTCTTACATTCCATATTGTTGGTTCCCCAGGCATATCAATAAGTTTCCATCATTTTTTCAACCATACTAGAGTTTTTTCCTCATCTACAATTTTAATTTCATTTTTAAGGTCCTCAAGTGGGCCCTTTACATAACTTTTAATTTTTCTTGATCTTTCCATAATTTTTAAATCAATAGTTTTACACAATTTAATTTAAAAAAATTTTTTTTTCAACACCCTAATGTTCACATTTCTGGGTTTGGTTTTTATTTTGATAATTATTTTTCCTTAATTTTTTCATAAATCTTCGCTATTGTTTTTCGAATGGCAAATTGCTTTCCTCCTCTTTTTCTTTTCAATTTTATCGGTTTTGGAACTTTAGGTTCCTCAATTTTTTTGAATCTTATTTCTCTGTCTATATTCCTCGATTGTTATTGGCTTAGGGCCTTGCTTGTGTATTTCAGGTGTTTTGTTTTCACCTTCTTGGAACTTCAGATTTAGTTTAACTAATCTTTCAAAAATTTGACCAAATTGGCTTTGACTTTGTATGTCCTCTTCTTGGAACATATCTCAAAATTTAGCAAAAAGAAAAGGTTTTTACAGCAGAAATTTGATTTTTTGCATGTCAATAGGCAGCCGTTAGGTTGCCCGAATATTTTTCCTGCTTAGAAATTATGTCTAAAATGTTAAAACTATTTCAAAATTAAGGTAATTATATTTATTATATTTATAATTATTATGCTGCCAGTCTTGTTGTTTATTCCGAATGTGGTTCTTTTGTTCCTTCCAAGGTAATATCAATATTTTTACTGGTCATATCCCTTGCTCCTGCATCATTTCGATTATAAAGCCCGTAAATTATCATAAAAATGCTAAATGGCGTAATTTTTGAGTGCTCCAAATTGGTCATATCCACTGCTCCTGCATCAGTTCGATTATAAAGCCCGTAAATTATCATAAAAATTGCTAAATGGCGTCATTTTTGAGTGCTCCAAATTTATTCAAATTAGCTTTCAGTAGATTACGTTTGATCAGCTCCTTTTTGCTTTTCTTTTTCCAGGATAAAATTTTGAGTAAAAAACTCGTTTTATAGCTTCACTCTTTGTTCCTTTTATAAAGCTTAGGCTGTAATCAGCCAGTAAAGTCCTTGCCAGCTATGAAACTAGGCTGAAAAATCAGCCAGAAGAATCGTAGGCAGGATCGCCATGTAAAAGGTTTGAAATAAAATAGACTGCGTTGTGAGTGATCAAAGCTCAATGCTTAATTGCTGGTTTATTCAAATGTTGTCAGCTTATTTATACAAAATTATTCTAACATATTCTTACATACATATTTACATTTAAGCATACATACTTACATACATATTTACCTTAAGCATACATACTTACATACCTACATACAACTTGATACAAAATATGTACCTACACACCTGTTTTGAGTTGTGACTTCTGTGGGAAATGCAATGTAAGCAAATTTGCTTGAATGCAAATTTGTTTGGTTGTGTGTTGTACACACACCTGTATTAAATCGTGTGAATGGCTATGTCAGCAAGAATTGAAAATGCTTTTTATATGTTGAAGAACATTTAGACTATTTTTGTTACAGGGTAGCTGATTTAAATATTTGACCTTAAATTGTTGGCTGTTTACACTACAGCACCAGCTATGGTAAAATGCCTGAGATAATTCTCAGGACCACCAGGGGAATTTAGCTCCTGGAGAAAGAGTGTCGAAAGAATACTAAAAGCATATGAATCTTTGAAAAACACACCTAAATATTTCGCCATAATACACACAATCAGACACAAAATTGTCGGCGATACCGACACGGCTCTGGAATCCTATAGTACTCCACTAGATTGGACGCATACTAGAAAGTGCCTCATGATGCACTATTCCGACAAGAGAGATATTGGTACCATAGAATACCAAATTACCACATTGGCCAAACGCCACAATGATATTTCTACCTTCTATCAGAAGGTCCATCAACATCTTTCGCTAATCCTTGACAAAATTTCCTGTCTCGACTTGGGCGAAGAGTCCATCAGAGCCATGACAAACTCCTACAGAGAGAAAGCTCTGGATACGTTTATCTGCAGGCTCAACGGAGACCTACCTCATCTCCTCAGTATCCGTGAACCAACCACCCTGCCACAGGCACTGCACCTGTGTCAAAAACTTGATAACATATCCTTCCGAATGAACCACGCGAACACTGTGAATAGATCAATTAACAACGGACCGCCACGACCACCACCAAATACCACAAATTATAACAATAACAGACCCTTCTATCCCGAGCTGACTTATTCCTCAGCATCAAAACCTAGTTTTGCACCGAGGTCGCAACAGTTTAATCGACAACCAAATAGCTACCATTCATTCCATAAAAAATCGTCTTGGCACCTACAATTACCCCGGATATGACCAAGGATTCCGCACGGGATACTACGGCCAAACCAGTTATCCCCAGTATAACCAAAATTTCCGTTCGAACCCAACACACGGTGGGCAGGAAGCAACGATAGGTTGCATGAAAATGTCCACAAAAAACGAAAGCGGGGTTGTATTTGGTGATGATTATAGATGCAAAATTCGTTGGATTTGAAATCCTAGCTGCTCCTATTTCAAAAATGTTCACATTTTGCATATTTCTGATAGCATCAGTTTTGCGATATAGAAAAGGCGTGTTTTTGAATCGTTGGAACATATTTATGCACTATATATTTGATATTTTATATTTTGTATTTGATACATAAGTGTTTAAGCGCCAAATGTATGTACGTGTGTAAATATGCATATGTGTGTATTTTAGCTGGTTTCAAACGTTTACACCACGTGGATGCAACTTACTTTGCACCTGGTTTTTTTAATTTTATTTTTTTATGTTTTTTATGTTCTTTTTCGTTTTTATGTTTTACAGTTTTTTATTATTTTTAAAATGTTCTTCTTTTGTTTGTTTATGGGTTTTTAATTTTTTTTATTTTTTTAAGATTATATAAACTTTATAAATTTAACTTTCAAATTCTCAAATCTTTTTACATCATAGTTTAATAAATACTAGGAATACAGATTTGAATATGCAATGATGAAAATGTCACTGTTCTGTTGGTTCTTCAATCATATTTATTTTAAATCTTTCCCAGAATTTTTTTAACTCCTTATGAATCGACTCCCCAGCCTGTTCGGACCATAATCCTAAACCATCGTTATTCAAGAACATAATGCCTTGTTTCAAATGTTCTAGAATAATATGGAGCTTGAGTGTTTGAGAAGTCTTAGGACTTTTTAATGCTTTACGGAGTTCGCTTAGATTTTGTCAAGATCAGTAAGATCCGCTTTTTTGGCATTCAAGCAAGTGTTGACAATTTTGTTCAACACTTTCAATGCGACAATATAAGGCTGCAGTCGAAACGGCCCTACATGCTCATAAATTTCAGGATCCTGTAATTTATCCGCTTCTTTAAGGAGTTTTCGACAATGACTGCCTTCAAAAAGATCTCCTTAATAGCTTTTATGACTTAAACCTAATTCATTTGGCCACAACCAGGCTTTTTCCTTTCCAATACCATCAATTGTAAATATAATATCCCAAAAGAAATGGTTGGCAAACCCCTGCAATAGATGTAGTTCAGGAGGAATGCATGGAGCGCATACTTTTGTCCGATTTTCTTCGTGATTGCATTTATTTTTCGATGAACAATGGGCATTGTTTATCAATAGACGAATGCTCTGACCGCTATAAAAATAAGCAATGTAACAAGTAAGGAAGGCTAAGTTCGGATGTAACCGAACATTACATACTCAGTTGAGAGCTATGGAGACAAAATAAGGGAAAATCACCATGTAGGAAAATGAACCTAGAGTAACCCTAGAATGCGTTGTTTGTACGATATGGGTATCAAATGAAAGGTGTTAATGAGTATTTTAACAGGGAGTAATCCTTAGTTCCATAGGTGGACGCCTTTTCGAGATATCGCCATAAGGGTGGACCAGGGGTCACACTAGAATTTGTTTGTACGATATGGGTATCAAATGAAAGGTGTTAATGAGTATTTTAAAAGGGAGTGGGCCTTAGTTCTATAGGTGGACGCTTTTTCGAGATATCGCCATAAAGGTGGACCAGGGGTCACACTAGAATTTGTTTGTACGATATGGGTATCAAATGAAAGGTGTTAATGAGTATTTTAAAAGGGAGTGGGCCTTAGCTCTATAGGTGGACGCCTTTTCGGGATATCGTTACAAAGGTGGACCAGGGGTGACTCTAGAATGCGTTTGTACAATATGGGTGTCAAACGAAAGGTGTTAATGAGTGTTTTAAAAGGGAGTGTGCCTTAGTTCTATGGGTGGACGCCTTTTCGAGATATCGCCATAAAGGTGGACCAGGGGTGACTCTAGAATTTGTTTGTACGATATGGGTATCAAATGAAAGGTGTTAAAGAGTATTTTAAAAGGGAGTGGGCCTTGGTTCTATAGGTGGACGTCTTTTCGGGATATCGTTATAAAGTTGTACCAGGGTTGACTCTAGAATGCGTTTGTACATTATGAATATCAAACGAAAGGTGATAATGGGTATTTTAAAAGGGAGTGGGCCTTAGTTCTAGAGGTGGACGCCTTTTCGATATATCGCCATAAAGGTGGACCAGGGGTGACTCTATAATGTGTTTGTACAATATGAGTGTCAAATTAAAGGTATTAATAACGATTTTAAAAGGGAGTGGTGGTAGTTGTATATGTGAAAGCGTTTTCGAGATTTCGACCAAAATGTGGACCAGGGTGACCCAGAACATCATCTGTCGGGTACCGCTAATTTATTTATATATGTAATACCACGAACAGTATTCCTGCCATGATTCCAAGGGCTTTCGATTTCGCCCTGCTGAACTTTTTCATTTTCTTCTACTTAATATGGTTGGTGTCACACCCATTTTAAAAAGTTTTTTTCTAAAGATATATTTTGTGTCAATAAACAAATGAGATTACCATGTTTCATCCCTTTTTTCGTATGTGGTATAGAATTATGTCATTTTTTTCATTTTACGTAATTTTCGAAATCGAAAAAGTGGGCGTGGTCATAGTCGGATTTCGGCCATTTTTTATACCAATACAAAGTGTGTTCAGATAATTATGTGAACTGAGTTTAGTAAAGATATATCGATTTTTGCTCAAGTTATCGTGTTAACGGCCGAGCGGAAGGAAAGACGATCTACTGTGTATAAAAACTGGGCGTGGCTTCAACCGATTTCGCCCTTTTTCACAGAAAACAGTTATCGTCCTAGAATCTAAGCGCCTACCAAATTTCACAAGGATTGGTAAATACTTGTTCGACTTATGGCATTAAATGTATCCTAGACAAATCAAATGAAAAGGGGCGGAGCCACGCCCATTTTGAAATTTTCTTTTGTTTTTGTATTTTGTTGCACCATATCATTACTGGAGTTGAATGTTGACATAATTTACTTATATACTGTAAATATATTAAATTTTTTGTAAAAATTTCTCTTTAAAAAAACTTTTTTTAAAGTGGGCGTGGTCGTTCCCCGATTTTGCTAATTTTTACAAAGCATACATATAGTAATACAAGTAACGTTCCTGCAATTTCATCATGATATCTTCAACGACTGCCAAATTACAGCTTGCAAAACTTCTAAATTACCTTCTTTTAAAAGTGGGCGGTGCCACGCCCATTGTCCAAAATTTTAATTATTTTCTATTCTGCGTCATAAGTTCAACCCACCTACCAAGTTTCATCGGTTTATCCGTCTTTGGTAATGAATTATCCCACTTTTTCGATTTTTCGAAATTTTCGATATCGAAAAAGTGGGCGTGGTTACAGTCCGATATCGTTCATTTTAAATAGCGATCTGAGATGAGTGCCCAGGAACCTACATACCAAATTTCGTCAAGATACCTCAAAATTTACTCAAGTTATCGTGTTAACGGACGGACGGACGGACGGACATGGCTCAATCAAATTTTTTTCCATACTGATGATTTTGATATATGGAAGTCTATATCTATCTCGATTCCTTTATACCTGTACAACCAACCGTTATCCAATCAAAGCTAATATACTCTGTGAGCTCTGCTCAACTGAGTATAAACAAGTAAGGAAGGCTAAGCTCGGGTGTAACCGAACATTACATACTCAGTTGAGAGCTATGGAGACAAAATAAGGAAAATCACCATGTAGGAAAATGAACCTAGGGTAACCCTGGAATGTGGTTGTATGACATGTGTATCAAATGGAAGGTATTAAAGAGTATTTTAAGAGAGAGTAGGCCATAGTTCTATGGATGGACGCCATTTAGTGATATCGCCATAAAGGTGAACCAGGGGTGACTCCAGAATGTGTTTGTACGATATGGGTATCAAATGAAAGGTAGTAACGAATATTTTAAAAGGGAGTGATCCTTAGTTCTATAGGTGGGCGCCTTTTCAAGATATCGCCATAAAACTGGACCAGGGGTGACTCTAGAATGTGTTTGTACGATATGGGTATCAAATGAAAGGTGGTAATGAGTATTTTAAAAGGGAGTAATCCTTAGTTCTATAGGTGGACGCCTTTTCGAGATATCGCCATAAAGGTGGACCAGGGCTGACTCTAGAATTTGTTTGTACGATACGGGTATCAAATGAAAGGTGTTACTGAGCATTTTAAGAGGGAGCGGGCCTTAGGTCTATCGGTGGACGCCTTTACGAGATATCGCCATTAAGGTGGGCCAGGGGTGACTCTAGAATGTGTTTGTACGATATGGGTATCAAATGAAAGGTGGTAATGAGTATTTTAAAAGGGAATGGGCTTTAGTTCTATAGGTGAACGCCTTTTCGAGAAATCGCCATAAAGGTGGACCAGGGGTGACTCTAGAATATGTTTGTACGATATGGGTATCAAATGAAAGGTGTTAATGAGTATTTTCAAAGGGAGTGATCCTTAGTTCCATAGGTGGACGCCGTGTCGAGATATCGCCATAAAGGTGGACCAGGGGTGACTCTAGAATGTGTTTGTACGATATGGGAATCAAATGAAAGGTGTTACTGAGCATTTTAAGAGGGAGTGGGCATTAGGTCTATAGGTGGATGCCTTTTCGAGATATCGCCATTAGGGTGGGCCAGGGGTGACTCTAGAATGCTTGTACGATATGAGTATCAAACGAAAGGTGTTACTGAGCATTTTAAGATGGAGTGGGCATTAGGTCTATAGGTGGACGCCTTTTCGAGATATCGCCATTAGGGTGGGCAGGGGTGACTTTAGAATGTGTTTCTACGATATGGGTATCAAATGAAAGGTGGTAATGAGTATTTTAAAATGGAGTAATCCTTAGTTCTATAGGTGGACGCCTTTTCGAGATATCGCCATAAAGGTGGACCAAGGGTGACTCTAGAAAGTTTGTACGATATGGGTATCAAACGAAAGGTGTTACTGAGCATTTTAAGAGGGAGTGGGCATTAGGTCTATAGGCGGACGCCTTTTCGAGATGTCGCCATTAGGGTGGGCCAGGGTGACTCTAGAATGTGTTTGTACGATATGGGTATCAAATGAAAGGTGGTAATGAGTATTTTAAAAGGGAGTAATCCTTAGTTCTATAGGTGGACGCCTTTTCCAGATATCGCCATAAAGGTGGACCAAGGGTTACTCTAGAATGTTTGTACGATATGGGTATCAAACGAAAGGTGTTACTGAGCATTTTAAGAGGGAGTGGGCACTAGGTCTATAGGTGGACACCTTTTCGAGATATCGCCATTAGGGTGGGCCAGGGGTGACTCTAGAATGTTTGTACGATATGGGTATCAAACGAAAGGTGTTACTGAGCATTTTAAGAGGGAGTGGGCATTAGGTCTATAGGTGGACGCCTTTTTGAGATATCGCCATTAGGGTGGGCCAGGGGTGACTCTAGAATGTTTGTACGATATGGGTATCAAACGAAAGGTGTTACTGAGCATTTTAAGAGGGAGTGGGCATTAGGTCTATAGGTGGACGCCTTTTTGAGATATCGCCATTAGGGTGGGCCAGGGTGACTCTAGAATGTGTTTGTACGATATGGGTATCAAATGAAAGGTGGTAATGAGTATTTTAAAAGGGAGTAATCCTTAGTTCTATAGGTGGACGCCTTTTCCAGATATCGCCATAAAGGTGGACCAAGGGTTACTCTAGAATGTTTGTACGATATGGGTATCAAACGAAAGGTGTTACTGAGCATTTTAAGAGGGAGTGGGCACTAGGTCTATAGGTGGACACCTTTTCGAGATATCGCCATTAGGGTGGGCCAGGGGTGACTCTAGAATGTTTGTACGATATGGGTATCAAACGAAAGCTGTTACTGAGCATTTTAGGAGAGAGTGGGCATTAGGTCTATAGGTGGACGCCTTTTCGAGATATCGCCATAAAGGTGGACCAAGGGTGACTCTAGAATGTTTGTACGATATGGGTATCAAACGAAAGGTGTTACTGAGCATTTTAAGAGGGAGTGGGCATTAGGTCTATAGGTGGACGCCTTTTTGAGATATCGCCATTAGGGTGGGCCAGGGGTGACTCTAGAATGTTTGTACGATATGGGTATCAAACGAAAGGTGTTACTGAGCATTTTAAGATGGAGTGTGCATTAGGTCTATAGGTGGACGCCTTTTCGAGATATCTTCATTAGGGTGGGCAGGGGTGACTTTAGAATGTGTTTGTACGATATGGGTATCAAATGAAAGGTGGGAATGAGTATTTTAAAAGGGAGTAATCCTTAGTTCTATAGGTGGACGCCTTTTCGAGATATCGCCATAAAGGTGGACCAAGGGTGACTCTAGAATGTTTGTACGATATGGGTATCAAACGAAAGGTGTTACTGAAAATTTTAAGAGGGAGTGGGCATTAGGTCTACAGGTGGACGCCTTTTCGAGATATCGCCATTAGGGTGGGCCAGGGGTGACTCTAGAATGTTTGTACGATATGGGTATCAAACGAAAGGTGTTACTGAGCATTTTAAGATGGAGTGTGCATTAGGTCTATAGGTGGACGCCTTTTCGAGATATCGCCATTAGGGTGGGCATTAGGTCTATAGGTGGACGCCTTTTCGAGATATCGCCATTAGGGTGGGCCAGGGTGACTCTAGAATGTGTTTGTACGATATGGGTATCAAATGAAAGGTGGTAATGAGTATTTTAAAAGGGAGTAATCCTTAGTTCTATAGGTGGACGCCTTTTCCAGATATCGCCATAAAGGTGGACCAAGGGTGACTCTAGAATGTTTGTACGATATGGGTATCAAACGAAAGGTGTTACTGAGCATTTTAAGAGGGAGTGGGCATTAGGTCTATAGGTGGACACCTTTTCGAGATATCGCCATAAAGGTGGACCAAGGGTGACTCTAGAATGTTTGTACGATATGGGTATCAAACGAAAGGTGTTACTGAGCATTTTAAGAGGGAGTGGGCATTAGGTCTATAGGTGGACGCCTTTTCGAGATATCGCCATTAGGGTGGGCCAGGGTGACTCCAGAATGTGTTTTTACGATATGGGTATCAAATGAGAGGTTGTAATGAGTATTTTAAAAAGGAGTAATCCTTAGTTCTATAGGTGGACGCCTTTTCCAGATATCGCCAATAAGGTGGACCAAGGGTGACTCTAGAATGTTTGTACGATATGGGTATCAAACGAAAGGTGTTACTGAGCATTTTAAGAGGGAGTGGGCATTAGGTCTAAAGCTGGACGCCTTTTTGAGATATCGCCATTAGGGTGGGCCAGAGGTGACTCTAGAATGTTTGTACGATATGGATATCAAACGAAAGGTGTTACTGAGCATTTTAGGAGGGAGTGGGCATTAGGTCTATAGGTGGACGCCTTTTCGAGATATCGCCATTAGGGTGGGCCAGGGTGACTCTAGAATGTGTTTGTACGATATGGATATCAAATTAAAGGTATTAATGAGGGTTTTAAAAGCGAGTGGCCCTTAGATGTATATGTGAAGGCGTTTTCGCGATATCGACCAAAATGTGGACCAGGTGATCCAGAAAATCATCTGTCGGGTACTGCTAATTTATTTATATATGCAATACCACTAACAGTATTCCTGCCAAGATTCCTAACGCTGTTGATTTCGCCTTGTAGAACTTTTTCAGTTTCTTCTACTTAATATGGTAGGTGTCACACCCATTTTACAAAGTTTTTTCCAAAGTTATATTTTGCGTCAATAAACCAATCCAATTACCATGTTTCATCCCTTTTTTCGTATTTGGTATAGAATTATGGCATTTTTTTCATTTTTCGTAATTTTCGATATCGAAAAAATGGGCGTGGTTATGGTCGGATTTCGGCCATTTTTTATACCAAGATAAAGTGAGTTCAGATAAGTACGTGGACAAAGTTTAGTAAAGCTATACCGGTTTTTGCTCAAGTTATTGTGTTAACGGCCGAGCGGAAGGCCAGACGGTGGACTGTGTATAAAACCTGGGCGTGGCTTCCACCCATTTCGCCCATTTTCACAGAAAACAGTTAACGTCATAGAATCTATGCCCCTACTAAATTTAAGAAGGATTGGTAAATTTTTGTTCGACTTATGGCATTAAAAGTATTCTAGACAAACTAAATGAAAATGGGCGGAGCCACGCCCATTTTGAAATTTTCTTTTATTTTTGTATTTTGTTGCATCATATCATTACTGGAGTTGAATTTTGACTTAATTTACTTATATACAGTAAAGATATTAAATTTTTTGTTAAAATTTGAATTAAAAAAAATTTTTTTTTTAAAAAGTGGGCGTGTTATTCATCCAGTTTTGCTAATTTTTATTTAGCACATATATAGTAATAGTAGTAACGTTCCTGCCAAATTTCATCATGATATCTTCAACGACTGCCAAATTACAAGTTGCAAAACTTTTAAATTACCTTCTTGTAAAAGTGGGCGGTGCCACGCCCATTTTCCAAATTCTTACTAATTTTCTATTCTGCGTCATAACGTCAACCCATCTACCGAGTTTCATCGCTTTATCCGCGTTTGGCAATGAATTATCGCATTTTTTCGGTTTTTCGAAATTTTGGATATCGAAAAAATGGGCGTGGTTATAGTCCGATATCGTTCATTTTAAATAACGATTTGAGATGAGTGCCCAGGAATCTACATACCAAATTTCATCAAGATACCTCAAAATTTACTCAAGTTATCGTGTTAACGGACAGACGGACCGACATGGCTCAATCAAATTTTTTTTCGATACTGATGATTTTGATATATGGAAGTCTATATCTATCTCGATTCCTTTATACCTGTACAACCAACCGTTATCCAATCAAAGTTAATATACTCTGTGAGCTCTGCTCAACTGAGTATAAAAATGCAGAAATTATCAATGATACTTATATTAATACTCGATTCAATTTTATTTACAAATTTTGTTATTTATGTATGTATATATTTATGTGTCAAAAATATATCAATATATATTACATAAATATGTTCCACCGATTCAAAAACACGCCTTTTCTGTATTGCAAAAACTGATGCTATCAGAAATATATAAAATGTGAATATTTTTTAAATAGGAGCAGTTAGGATTTCAAATCCAACGAATTTTTCAGCTATAATCATCACCAAATACAACCCGCTTTCCTTTTTTGTCGACATTTTAATGCAAAATATCGTTGCTTCCTGCCCACCGTGAACAGGGTACAACCATCAAAATAATTACTTCAATAATAACAGAAACAATATACCACCGAAACCACCAGTACCCATGGATGTAGACCAGTCCATACATTCCAGGCAGGTCAACTACCAAAACCAGCCGCAGAATAACCAAAACAGTTTCGCGCAGAAGCGTCCCCTTTCTACCCAACATCCTCACGCACGAAATAAAATGCAAAGAACTTTTTACGCCGATACGGGCTACACTAAACCGGATGAGTACTATGATCAAGCAGATCCTCGCCAAATCTACGAGGATAATCCCGCCCTAAATAATTATGGAAATGAAAATCAACTAGACCACGTACCAAAAAGTAAACTTAATTTAATCATAAACAACAATCCGGCCCTGAACGAGCAGGATTGCACCGAACTAGATACTATTCATTTTTTAGACTAACTCCATCTTCACTCCCCTATTACGAGTTCATTGCTAGGAGCGGAGATGGACTAGATTTTCTAATAGATACCGGCTCGAATAAAAATTACATACTGTCACGGATATTAGCATCACTAAATTATCCCATCACTAAGGCGATGCTAAGGCCATGCCAAGCAGTATTTACGTTAATAATTAAATCAAGTATACACATATATAAGGCAGCCCAGAGAGATGTCACACACAGATGCATTTACTTATATGCCTATGTGCGCGCGAGAGACTGTAAACTACAAACATTCACATCAATAATTCAATCTCTATGTGTCTACATAAACGAATAAATAATTGCGTCTACACATATGTACGTATACGAGCAGCGGAGCGGCAATGCACAAACACATGCATATATCTTATCTGAGTTGTCACAAGAGAGAGCAATAATTTGTGCACGTAGTTGTGGCTGGCGATTTTGTAGCCGAAACAACTAGTAAGTTCTGGAAATCGAAGAGCCTAGAAGTATGCAGCGTAAACTATAAAAGCGGGGCAAGCGAGTAAGAAGTAATTCAGTTTGATTTGAGTTGTCAAGCAGTTTGATTAAGACGATATCTAGCGAGCGATAGCAGTGTTATTTTGAATAGTAGAGTTTCATTGAGCTATCAATCAGTGTGGTTATTAATCAAGATATTCGTTGCACAGTTTGTTATTGTGAAGTACTTTAATAAAGGCCATTTTGCATTATTACAAATTGGAGTTATTTATTCAACAGTTTAGTGATTCGAACTTAGCAGAGGATTGCAAATAAGAGGATTTGCAAGCAAATTCGTCACAATTGGTGTCAGAAGTGGGATTGTTGAATAAATTCTAGAGGACAACAAGGACATGGCAAAGTTAAGTGAATTGAAGATCTGGCAACTGAAGAAGGAGTTGGAGAGCCGTGGATTGAATACAAGCGGCGTTAAACTCGAACTTCAGGCACGGCTAAGAGAAGCAATCGAAGCAGAAGGAATTGATGTGGAAGAGCATGTCTTTCATCTTGATGGCGAGGAGACAACAAAAATTGAAGAGAAAAATGAAACACCGCAGACAATGGCGAACACAGACCTGAACATGATATTGGCTGCAATATCGGCACAAATGTCCGAAATGTCATCACAAATATCTACCAACATGTCATCACAATTGGAAGAACAGAAAACACGTATAACAGAAATGTCATCACAAATATCCACAAATATGTCATCACAGCTGGAAGAACAAAAGACATATATGGCAACCCAACTGAAAGAACAAGAGACACGCATAACAGTACAACTAGAAGCACAAGAGGCGCGTATATCATCAAAACTCGAAGCGCGCATGGACGAAAAAATAATGCAGTTTGAAGAAAAATTCGAGGCAGAGGTGGATGCGTTGAGAGGTCGTATACAGGAATCACAACTTAATCGGCCGGCCGCTTCAGCGAGTAATACAAAGGTAAAAACTCCATCTTTTGACGGTTCTGTTCCTTTCCAGGTCTTCAAGCTTCAGTTTGAGAAGACCGCAGCAGTGAACAACTGGAATGCGGAAGATAAAGTTGCTGCATTGTTCGTGGCATTGAAGTGGCCAGCAGCGGAAATCCTACAGACGATTCCCGAAGGAGAGCGGAACAATTATGAAGCACTGATGGCTGCTGTAGAACGACGTTATGGAAGCGAGCATAGAAAACAGATATTCCAAATTGAGTTGCAAAACCGCTACCAAAAAGCAAATGAGACATTGCAGGAGTTTGGTTCAGATGTTGAAAGGTTGGATCATCCCGCAAATGCGGACGCACCCGTGGAATACACCGAGAGGGTAAAAATACAGAGTTTTATAAATGGCATACGAGACGTGGAAACGAAGCGAGGTACATACGCGAACCCAAAACTGACATTTGCTGAAACGGTATCACATGTATTGACCCAGGAAACTGCCTCCCTATTAAGTAAACCAGCATATAAGGCTCATCGTGTAGAAGTAGAAAGGCCAGAATGGGTAGACACAATTTTGGAAGCACTGAAGGGATCACAACAGAAAAATGCCGGAGTTATTAAAAGTTTCAAGTGCGGCAACCCAGGTCATATTGCACGACATTGCAGCACCGGTCCCAATAGCTCCAACAATGTGGGTGGCCGTAAACGAAGAGCTGAAGGAGATGAGCAAATCTCCAAGTCCACTCAATCGTTAAACTAAAGCGAGTCAGCCGCAAGGGGCGACAGCTGGCTCCCTCAATTGAATGCCTCATAATCTCTATCTCACAAATTGGAAGAAGGTCAAACAATCTTACTGTCGGAGGACATGTGGATGGAAAGGAACGTTTACTGACTGTAGATACGGGTGCATCTCATTCCATCATTCGAGCGGATTTAGTCAACAAGAAGATAACACCATTGCATGGAGCAAGATTGCGTACAGCCACTGGAGAAGACAGCACGGTTTTATGAGAAGTATCATGTGAAGTCGCAATTGGGAACGTCAGGGTAGTACACAATTTTATAGTGGCAAAGATTGTTGATGAAATCATAATTGGAGTGGACTTCTTAATCGACCAGGGCATCAAGATCGACATGCAAAGCAAGACGATGCGATATAAGAACATGGATGTACCACTTAATTTCGGCTACGAGAGAGGCTACAGCAGTAAACGAGTGCTGGTGGAAGAGAGTCAGCGAATACCACCAAAAACCGAAGCAGTCATCTGGGCAAAGGTTGATGGAGATTGTGGGACAAACAAATTGTGGGTTGTCGAAGCAGCAAACAAATCAGCTCTGAACATACTTGTAGGAAAAACGACAAAACAAGATGGACGTGTTCCGGTAAGAGTACTCAATGAGTTCAATTCACCACTCAAACTGACTAAAGGAGCTATTTTGGGAAGATGCCAAGAGGCTGAAGTACTTATTAACTGTGAACAGCTCCAGGAACACGTTTCAGCTAGTAATACTAATCTTTCAAATGACATCACGGCATGGACGCAGGGGCTAGAGGAAGCATATCAGAGTAAGGCAAAACAACTGCTCCTAAAGTACGCGAACATATTTGACCAGGATGGTTCTAAACCAGTCCGCACCAACGTTGTGAAACATCAAATTGACACTGGAGATGCGAGGCCGATCCGTCAAGATCCACGTAGTGTTCCACTGGCGAAGCGGCAAGTTGTGAGTCAAATTATACAAGAAATGAGCGACAGCGGCGTCATCGAACCATCAGCTAGTCCCTGGAGCTCACCGGTAGTACTTGTAAAGAAGAAGGATGGAAAAATGAGGTTTTGCGTGGACTACCGGAAGTTGAATGACGTTACGAAAAAGGATAGCTACCCATTGCCAAGAATTGACGACACTCTGGACTCGCTCTCTGGTACGAAATGGTTTTCCACACTGGACTTGAAAAGCGGCTACTGGCAAGTGGAGGTAAAGGAGGAAGACAAAGAGAAAACAGCCTTCAGCGTCGGAGATGGTCTTTGGCAATTTACAGTAATGCCCTTTGGACTATGTAATGCACCAGCTACTTTCGAGAGACTCATGGATCAGGTATTGAAAGGACTACATTGGAAAACATGCTTGGTGTACCTGGACGACATCATCGTATTGGGCAAGAATTTCGATGAACATCTTAAGATCTTGGAGGAAGTTTTCCAAAGAATAGCTGGCGCTGGTCTGAAGTTAAGTCCCAAAAAGTGTGCGCTGTTTAAAAAGGAAGTAAATTATTTGGGTCACAAGGTAACGACAGAGGGCATCTGCACTGCGAACGAAAAGATAGAGGCTGTAAAGGATTGGCCAAGACCACAGAACCTACATGAATTAAGAAGTTTCCTTGGGCTGTGCACATATTACCGCCGATTTGTACAAAATTTTTCCAGCGTAGCTCATAGCCTCCATGAGCTTACAAGAAAAAATAAAGCTTTTGAATGGAAGAAGGAGCAAGAAGTGGCTTTCCAAACATTGAAGGAGCGTTTGTGCACTGCCCCAATATTAGCATATCCGATTCCAGGAGCAACATTTATTCTAGACACAGATGCGAGTGGATATGCTATAGGAGGCGTTTTATCACAACTGGTCGATGGACAGGAGAAGTTAGTTGCATATTACAGCCGTTCGATTGGAAAACCAGAGAGGAACTACTGCGTTACGCGGAGAGAGCTGTTGGCATTGGTAGAGTGCGTTAAACATTTTCACAAATACCTCTACGGCCAGCGATTCCGTGTCAGGACAGATCACGCAGCTTTAAAGTGGCTACTGCAGTTCCGTAATCCGGAAGGACAATTGGCACGGTGGATCGAGCGACTACAAAGCTATGATTTTTCCATTGAGCATCGAAAAGGTAGTACCCATGGAAATGCCGATGCAATGTCACGAAGACCATGTAGTTTGGAATGCAAGCACTGTTCAAAAGCCGAGGCTAAAGAAGACATTATAGATGTCCGGCTAATGACTATAACATGTACAGATGAATGGGACAAGGAACAGCTAAGAAAGTGCCAGCTAGAAGATGCAGATCTGTCACGTGTTATGCAAGGGCTCGAACGAAATGAAAGACCAAACAGAGAAGAGATGTCAGCAGAGAGTCCCATTGCGAAGTCATATTGGGCACAGTGGAACAGTTTAGAATTGATATCCGGTTGCCTTCATCGAGTATGGGAGAGTGAGGATGTTAAATACAAGAATAAACTGATAGTTGTTCCCAGAAAGAGGATTCCTGATGTGCTCAGCGTGCTGCATAATGGTCCAAGCGGAGGTCATCTTGGAATCACGAAGACGCTCGAGAAGATTAAACAGAGATTCTATTGGGTTGGTTGCCGTCGGTCGGTCACTGAGTGGATTGCGAAGTGCGAGGGTTGCAGCAGATCGAAAGAGCCCAGAACACGAAGTCATGGCCAGATGAAGCAATATAACTCAGGTGCGCCATTTGAAAGGATCGCTATGGATGTCGCCGGTCCATTTCCTACTAGCAACGGCGGAAACAAATATGTACTGGTAGTTATGGTTTATTTCAGCAAATGGCCATAGGTATACCCAATCCCAAATCAAGAAGCGGAAACGGTAGCAGAAGTGTTTATAAACAATTGGGTTGCAAGGTATGGTGTACCAATGGAGTTACATTCTGACCAAGGCAGGAATTTCGAATAAGCTGTGTTCCAGGAAATGTGTAAGTCATTGGGCATTCGAAAAACACGGACAACTGCATTGCATCCTCAATCCGATGGTATGGTAGAACGATTCAATAGAACATTGGAGGAGCACTTAAGGAAAGTAGTGGACAAGTACCATAAAGAATGGGATACCCGCATACCATTATTCGTGATGGCTTACCGATCAGCAGTGCATGAGACAACGGGCCAAACCCCTGCAAAAGTAATTTTTGGCAATGACCTTAGACTGCCAGCTGATTTGAAGTTTGGGATAGATGCCAATGCGGAGAGAAATGTCAGGAAATCCACTATTTGGAAGAAGAGCTAAGAGAAATACATGATCTGATAAGGCAACGAACAAAGATTATGAGTGACAAGATGAAAGCCAGATATGATAAAGCAATTAATTCAGAAGGTTTTTAGGAAGGAGATTTGGTGCTGTTATACAACCCACAAAGTAAAAAAGGTTTGTCCCCGAAATTGCCGTGTAATTGGGAAGGCCCATACAAAGTTGTAAAACGGATCAACGATGTAGTGTACCGCATACAGACCATCGGTAAACCACGAACCAAAATGAAGGTGGCCCATTTGGAAAGGCTAGCAACGTTTAGATCGAGAGATTTGTCTGATCGGGACGATCAGACTTAGGTGGAGGGCAGTGTCACGGATATTAGCATCACTAAATTATCCCATCACTAAGGCGATGCTAAGGCCATGCCAAGCAGTATTTACGTTAATAATTAAATCAAGTATACACATATATAAGGCAGCCCAGAGAGATGTCACACACAGATGCATTTACTTATATGCCTATGTGCGTGCGAGAGACTGTAAACTACAAACATTCACATCAATAATTCAATCTTTATGTATCTGCATAAACGAATAAATAATTGCGTCTACACATATGTACGTATACGAGCAGCGGAGCGGCAATGCACAAACACATGCATATATCTTATCTGAGTTGTCACAAGAGAGAGCAATAATTTGTGCACGTGGTTGTGGCTGGCGATTTTGTAGCCGAAACAACTAGTAAGTTCTGGAAATCGAAGAGTCTAGAAGTATGCAGCGTAAACTATAAAAGCGGGGCAAGCGAGTAAGAAGTAATTCGGTTTGATTTGAGTTGTCAAACAGTTTGATTAAGACGATATCTAGCGAGCAATAGCAGTGTTATTTTGAATAGTAGAGTTTCATTGAGCTATCAATCAGTGTGGTTATTAAGCAAGCTATTCGTTGCACAGTTTGTTATTGTGAAGTACTTTAATAAAGGCCATTTTGCATTATTACAAATTGGAGTTATTTATTCAACAGTTTAGTGATTCGAACTTAGCAGAGGATTGCAAATAAGAGGATTTGCAAGCAAATTCGTTACAATACAATCCTCGAGGATAAGGAATCCAATTCCTAATGAGCATCCTTTTAAAGTTAACTCTGTCGCAGGAGACATAGAGACCACTCACCACACGTACGTGGATATTTTTGCACACGTCCTAGGCAAAATTTAATTTTTAATTTTACCAACATTAAACTCCTTTTATGGAATAATAGGTAACGACACGCTCAAACAACTGCAGGCAACAATCCACACTGATCAAAATATGATGACAATTTTCGAAAATATAGTTATCCCTCTAAAACAAAGGGTGTCACAAGAACTGAATAATGTAGGAATAAAAATACCACATCTTTCTGCCGAAATTCAATCAAAAATCAATTGCATAATTGGGAAATGTCCCAATCTGTTCTCGGACCCCGATGAAAAACTAACATATACTACCTTAGTGAAGGGCGAAATGCGCACTACCAGCGACACACCCGTAATACCAAGCTTTATCCTTATCCAATGGCGCTTAAAGAAGAAATAGTAAGGCAAATAGAGGAACTCCTAGATAACGGGATAATTAGGAGATCAAAATCCCCCTATAACTCACCAGTCTGGATAGTCGACAAAAAGTTGGACGCCTCTGGTAAAAAGAAATACCGGATGGTGATCGACTGTCGAAAGCTCAATTCAGTTACAATCCCCGATAAATACTCCATACCGGAAATAAATGAGGTTCTTGCAAACCTCGGAAACAATTCACTATTTACCGTTGTTGATCTTTAAAGCGGATTTCATCAGATACCACTCCGTGAGTCCGATCATTTTCCGTGAACAACGGAAAGTACGAATTTCTCCGATTGCCATTTGGGCTTAAGAATGCCCCTTCCACATTTCAACGAGCACTGGATGATATCCTTCGGCAACATATCGGTGTAAGATATTACGTCTACATCGATGATGTAATAATATTTGGGAAAAACGAAGAGGAGCATTTAAAAAATATTGAATTAGTGTTCAGAACCCTAGATAGAGCAAACATGAAAATACAGCTAGACAAGTGTGAGTTTGCTAAACAGGAAGTAGAATTCCTGGGGTACGTTGTTACTCCGGAAGGAATAAAAACAAACCCAAAAAAGGTAGAAGCCATAGTTAATATGCCTCCTCCTAAAAATCTTAAGGAACTTCGTTCGTTCCTTGGCATGGCAAGCTAGTATAGAAGATATATTCAGGACTTTGCCAAGATCGCTAAGCCACACACAGCCATCTTACGGCCGAAGAATCTTATGCAACCAATGAGAAGGAGATGCTGGCCATTATATGGTCCTTAAGCTCCTTAAGGAACTAATTGTACGGGTCAAGAAAAGTAAATATATTTACCGACCACCAACCGCTTACATACGCTTTAAATACAAGGAATACGAAAAGCAAAATGAAACGATGGAAAGCCATCCTGGAGGAGTATAATTACGAATTGAAGTATAACCCAGGGTACTCCAACGTGGTCGCAGACGACTTATCAAGGATACCGCCCAAATAAATTCCCTCACTCCCACAATGATGAGACAGTGATGAGAGCTCAAGCCATAACCTCATACCATGTACAGAGGCCCCAGTGAACGTTTTTAAAAGTCAAATATTTTTCAAGCAGGACGAGACATCTTCATATCAATTTAAAATAATATTTCCAACAATCCATCGTCACATAATTACAGAACCCCAATATGACGATCAAATTCTCACTACGCACCTAAAACGATACCTTAACCCCTCTGTCATCAACGGAATCAACACAGATGAAAGGATAATGGGCATGATCCAAAACATCTATCCACTACATTTTAGTAACTATAAGATACGCTATACCCAAAATTAGTTGACGACATCACCAACGAACAGGCCCAGGAAAACACCATTTTAGACATCCATAAACGCGCACACAGAAATACAGTTGAAAACAAAGTACAGATTCTGGAAAAAAGGAATTTCCCAGGAATGCTCAGCAAAATAAAAAGAATTGTAACTAATTGCACTACTTGCAAAGAAAACAAATACGAACGACATCCCAACAAACCCAAACTTGGCGAGACGCCATTACCCACATATCCCGGACACACGGTCCACATAGACATTTTTTAACAGAAGGTAAAATAATTATGACTACCCTGGACAAATTTACGAAATACGCACAAACAAGGAAGCTTTTCAAGCAGGGCAATAGTAGACGTTAGAGGTCTTTTAAGAGACTTGATTTTCTATTTCGGAGTGCCAGAAGCTGATTGTAATCGACAACGAACCTTCTTTGAATTCTAGTTCAATTACATTTATGATGACGGACGAGTTGGGAATAGACCTTTTTACAACACCACCATACAAAAGCCAAGCAAACGGGCAAGTAGAAAGGTTCCATTCTACTCTGGTGCAAATAATGCATTGCCTCAAAGAGAATGGAGGACACAGGAACTTTGAAGAGCTCCTAGAAAGAGCTGTGTCGGAATACAACCATACTATCCATTCTGTGACTAAAAAGAGGCCAGTAGATTTATATTTCGGAAGAAACGTTACGTTTACTCCAGAAGATATAGAAAGAAGTAGGCAAAGTAAATTAGAGAAACTGGCACTTAAACAGCGAAAGGACATAGAATAACACAACAGAAAGAAACATAACGTAAAATCATATTTACCAGGTCAAATCATTTACGTCAAGAAAAACAGGAGGTTAGGGACTAAATTAAGTAAGCCATATACTAAGGAAATAGTTAAGGAGGATCGAAATAGTACGGTAATTACCGAAAAAGGACAAATAGTAAACAAAAGTAGGATACGTAACTAATTAAACGATATGTAAAACTTCTTCTTTGCAGATTTTTCATACCGCTCTGCCTAGCAGAGGTACAGATACTCGACCACTCTAACTCCCAACTTGTAACAATAGAAAAAGGAACGGCCAAACTACAGACGGAACATTTAGAATAATACACGACATCGACATTGACAAATACAACGAAATCCTGGAGCATATAGAACTGAAAACACAAGCAGAAGAACTCTATAAAAATCCGAATTATCCCTTCTTACCCCTTCTCATATCACAAATTAAGGCTCATCTAAATAATCTAAAAATAGAAGGAAGATCGAAAAGGTCACTAAATTTCAAAGGTAGTGCGTGGAAATGGATCGCAGGAAATCCAGACCACGAGGATCATGAAATAGTTTTGAATAAATTAAATAACGTCCTTGAAAATAATAGCAATCAGGTTATTATTAACAAACTAACAATAAAAAAGATAAATGAAATTACAAATATTACAAACAATATTACCAAGGAATTTCAGAATGACAAAAGCAGGGAAATAGAAGCATTTTTGAAAGTGAAATACAAATTAGAATTCTTGAAGGAAGAAATCATAAATATCGCATACCCAATTCATTGGGCTAAAGCCAATATAGTAAATTCATATATTATGTCAAGTGAAGAAGTAGACATTGCCAAACAAATTTTCGAAAAAGATAATATTCCGTTTATAAATTTGAATGAAACATTAGAGTTTTCACAAATTAAAATAGCAGCAAATGGCAAAATTATCATTTCTATCATAAGTCTACCCACGGAAGAAGAAAAAACTTGTAAAACAATAGACATTAGAGCAATAAAGAAAAACAATAAGATTAATAAAATAAATTTCGAATCAATACTTACCTGTGAAAGAAACCTTTATGGCATACAAAAAGAACGTAAACAATAAAACTCAATTCAAATATGTTCAGAAAATAATTTGTTAGATTTAAAAGGGACTATTGTATAAGTAATCTCCTAAACAGCCGCTTGCCGAACTGCACTCTCACCAGACATCCTATTTTTGAACGACTTTAAAGGAGAAATTGTAATAAACGAAGGAACTACATCCCTTAACGGCACATTTATAATACGCTACAACAACAATTATAATCAACGGAAAAAAATTTTCCAATACAGGAAAACGCACAAGCAAGCCTCTACCCGCTATACTCCAGCCATTTCAGAATCAAATAGAACCGAAGAAATATTGTCCCTACAAATGCTAAAGCAGATAAACATAAATAACACGAAACTAATAGAATACACAAAATCTGCAAATCATTTCAACTATGCTACTAATATCGGTATCGCACTGGTAGCTATAATCATTATTATATCCATTACAAGGTCAAGATTACACCTCAAAAAGGTCAACCAGCAGCAGCCCATTGAACTGACAGAAGCTGCAATAGAGGGGCTAAATCAAATATTTCAAAAACAAAGCACCTCAAACGTGGACGTTTGAATTTCAGGGGGGCGGGGCGGGGGGCTGTTAGCACGACACACGCCAAATAGTAAAGCAAAAAGAGACTTGTTGCACAGGCTGGTAAACAAAACTCCACAACTAAACATAACACCGCGAAAATAATTAAGAAGGCAGCAAGCGGTGGGAAATGTATAGTCAACAAGTTCAAGCAAGTCATAACATCACGAAAATAAGTAGGAATTCAGCAAGCGGTGGGAAACGCATTGTCAGCGAATTCACAAAGAGGCAACAGCAGCGCAGTCGGTAGAGCGGCGACAAAATAAGTTAGTTGCAAGAAAATAATATTTGTAAAAGTTTGTTGTAATTTTGACATTGAGTAATAAAGGAGCCATAGCTCCCAATAAAAACATTTTTTTTCAACTAAATAACTTTTAGTAATTTAACTTATATAGTATATATCTCATACAACCGATTGTTCAGATAAGAAACTTTGCGCAATTTCTGCCCCATTTTAACAGCTAGAAGCTTCAAAATTCACCAAATGCTTACGTATATAGCATATATTGTTGTCTGAAAAAATCATTGAGATTGGTGGTATATATAGTATATATCTCATACAACCGATTGTTCAGATAAGAAACTTTGCGCAATTTCTGCCCTATTTTAACAGCTAGAAGCTTCAAATTTCACCAAATGCTTACGTATATAACATACATTGTTGTCTGAAAAAATCATAGAGATCGGTGGTATATATATTATATATACCATATAAATTGTCATTTTTGCCCCTTTTTTACGGCTAGCTTCAAAATTCATCAAATTTCATCAAATAGTTACGTTTACGTCATATGTTGTTGAAATACGTGATTCGTTGTCATAGTTTTTACATGCAGACCACAAAAAACCTGAAACTTTGCATCCTCACACAAAGTACCTACCTATTTTTATACCTTTCATGAAAATGAAATGGTATATTAATTTCGTCACGAAACCCAAAATTGTAAGTCCTTAAAGGAAAATAGATAGACCCACCATTAAGTATACCGAAATAATCAGGATGAAGGGCTGAGTTGATTTAGCCATGTCCGTCTGTCGGTTTGTATGCAAACTAGTCCCTAAATTTTTGAGATACCTTGATAAAATTTGGTGAGCGGGTGTATTTGGGTGTCCGATTAGATATTTGTCGGAACCGGCCGGATCGGACCACTATAGCATATATCCTCCATACAACCGATTTTTCAGAAAAAGAGGATTTTTGTCATATCTTCCTCAATTTAACAGATTGAAGCTTCAAACTTCACCGAATACTTTCGTATATTGCACATATTGTTGTATGAAATATTGATGAGATCGGTCGTATATATATTATATATCGAGGACGAGACATCTTCATATCAATTTAAAATAATATTTCAAACAATCCATCCTCACATAATTACAGAACCCCAATATGACGATCAACAAATTCTCACTACGAACCTAAAACGATACCTTAACCCCTCTGTCATCAACGGAATCAACACATATGAAAGGATAATGGGCATTATCCAAAACATCTATCTACTACATTTTAGTAACTATAAGATACGCTATACCCAAAAATTAGTTGACGACATCACCAACGAACAGGACCAGGAAAACACGGGATTGAAAGGGTTGTGTAGCGCAACATATAGCTTCTCCAACCCAATTGTCAACCTCACCTTCGAGCGGCGAATCCCGTTTCACTAACAGACGAGGCTCTGGCGACCCCAAGCTCCTCATGGAACTTGGGGGTGGGGAGGGAGGGATGGCCTGAAGGTTCAATGTGGCCATATAAATCGTTCCCGAGATGGTCGGGCCAGCACCTTAATGGTGCTGTGTTACCGGACCATCACATCGATAACACTCCCAAAAGCCTTCGGGGAGTAACCTAATCGCTACAACAACAACAACAACCAGGAAAACACCATTTTAGACATCCATAAATGCGCACACAGAAATACAGTTGAAAACAAAGTACAGATTCTGGAAAAAAGGTATTTCCCAGGAATGCTCAGCAAAATAAAAAGAATTGTAACTAATTGCACTACTTGCAAAGAAAACAAATACGACCGGCATCCCAACCAACCCAAAATTGGCGAGACGCCATTACCCCCATATCCCGGACACATGGTCCACATAGACATTTTTTTAACATAAGGTAAAGTAATTATGACTGCCCTGAACAAATTTTCGAAATACGCACAAACAAGGAAGCTTTCAAGCAGGACAATAGTAGACGTTAGAGGTCCTTTAAGAGACTTGATTTTCTATTTCGGAATGCCAAAGCTGATTGTAATCGACAACGAACCTTCATTGAATTCTAGTTCTCAATTAAATTTATGATGACGGACGAGTTGGGAATAGAAGTTTTTACAACACCACCATACAAAAGCCAAGCAAACGGGCAAGTAGAAAGGTCCCATTCTACTCTGGTGCAAATAGTGCATTGCCTCAAAGAGAATGGAGGACACAGGAACTTTGAAGAGCTCCTAGAAAGAGCTGTGTCGGAATACAATCATACTCTCCATTCTGTGACTAAAAAGAGGCCAGTAGATTTATATTTCGGAAGAAACGTTACGTTTATTCCAGAATATATAGAAAGAAGTAGGCAAAGTAACTTAGAGAAACTGGCACTTAAACAGCGAAAGAAACATAACGTAAAATCATATTTACCAGGTCAAATCATTTACGTCAAGAAAAACAGGAGGTTAGGGACTAAATTAAGTAAGCCATATACTAAAGAAATAGTTAAGGAGGATCGAAATAGTACGGTAATTACCGAAAAAGGACAAATAGTACACAAAAGTAGGATACGTAACTAATTAAACGATATATAAAACTTCTTCTTTGCAGATTTTTCATACCGCTCTGCCTAGCAGAGGTACATATACTCGACTACTCTAACTCCCAACTTGTAACAATAGAAAAAGGAACGGCCAAACTACAGACCGGAACATTTAGAATAATACACGACATCGACATTGACAAATACAATGAAATCCTGGAGCATATAGAACTGAAAACACAAGCAGAACAACTCTATAAAAATCCGAATTATCCCTTCTTACCCCTTGTCATATCACAAATTAAGGCTCATCTAAATAATCTAAAAATAGAAGGAAGATCGAAAAGGTCACTAAATTTCAAAGGTAGTGCGTGGAAATGGATCGCAGGAAATCCAGACCACGAGGATCATGAAATAGTTTTAACTAAATAGTTAGTTTAGAGCGGTAAACGACTCACACACACGACAATATAAAATTGATACACCTTAAAGTCGTTTAAACAATATATTTATTGTTTTTGTCTTTATTAAATTAAAAATACAAGAGCAAAACAATTGTTTCGACACATACGTTGATCGTAGCAACTGATGAAGACACTACGAATGTGTCGAAACAATTGTTTTGCTCTTGTATTTTTAATTTAATAAAGACGAAAACAATAAATATATTGTTTAAACGACTTTAAGGTGTATCAATTTTATATTGTCGTATGAAATAATTTTGAATAAATTAAATAACTTCCTTAAAAATAATAACAATCAGTTTATTATTAACAAACTAACAATAAAAAAGATAAATGAAATTACAAATATTACAAACAATATTACCAAGGAATTTCAGAATGACAAAAACAGGGAAATAGAAGCATTTTTGAAAGTGAAATACAAATTACAATTTTTGAAGGAAGAAATCATAAATATCGCATACGCAATTCATTGGGCTAAAGCCAATATAGTAAATTCAGGTTCATTCTGACAAGCTGGAATCGGTCCAGAAACAATTTTTGCTTTTCGCTTTAAAACACTTACCATGGGATCCTTCTAAAAATCTTCCCCCCTATTGCAGCCGGTTAAAACTAATACAGCTACCTACATTGCAGAGCCGCAGGGAGATGCTGGGTGTCTTATTTATTGTTAAATTAATAAGAGGGTCAATAAATAGTCCATTTTTGCTTGGTGAAATTAAGTTTAACGTTCCTATTAGGCCTTCTAGACATTTTCAATCAATTTTTGTAGCTACATGCAGGTCGAATTATGAAATGCACGAACCACTTCACTGCTTATGTCGTGATTTTAATAAACACTGTAAAAATTTAGACGTCTGCAACTCGTTTCTTGGTATTAAAAAATACCTTTTAACTACATTAAATTTGTAATTCGAAATGAAGCAAAGAACCCTAAACCGTGATATACTGTTCAAACCTCTGTTTCAAATTTGAAGTACCAGTTACTTGAAACTTGTTTGCAAAATTGCGTTGTGATCATTATTTTTTTATGTATGCAATCAAATTTACTCTGTATAAATTCTATTCTGTATATATTTTATCTACTATTAATTTGCTTTATTGTCAATTTCATAAATTATTATTTACTAGCTCCTTCATGAGTACATTTTAACACATTTTCAACATTTTATCTTTTGCTTACTTTAAGTTTTTAATTGAAACTGTCAAGCATTTAATTCAATACTGTTTAAATATTACTTTAAAATTGATGACTGCTTATGTTGTTTATATCGTGTATTACATCTGAGATTTAAGTGTCGGTATATTTGGTCTATATAATTGTTTAATTTGTAGACTGATAAATAAATAAAAAAATAAATAAATATATTATGTCCAGTGAAGAAGTAGACATTGCCAAACAAATTTTCGAAAAAGATAATATTCCGTTTATAAATTTGGATGAAGCTTTAGAGTTTTCACAAATTAAAATAGCAACAAATGGCAAAATTATCATCTATATCATACGTCTACCCACGGTAGAAGAACAAACTTTTAAAACAATAGACATTAGAGCAATAAAGAAAAACCATAAGATTAATAAAATAAATTTCGAATCAATACTTACCTGTGAAAGAAACCTTTATGGCATACAAAAAGAATGTAAACAATAAAACTCAATTCAAATATGTTCAAAAAATAATTTGTTAGATTTAAAAGGGACTATTGTATAAGTAATCTCCTAAACAGCCGCTTGCCGAACTGCACAGTGACCAACAGTCAACACATACCGGAATTTGAAGCACTCTCACCAGACATCCTATTTTTGAACGACTTTAAAGGAGAAATTGTAATAAACGAAGGAACTACATCCCTTAACGGCACATTTATAATACACTACAACAACAATTATAATCAACGGAAAAAAATTTTCCAATACAGAAAAACACACAAGCAAGCCCCTACCCGCTATACTCCAGCCATTTTCAGAATTAAATAGAACCGAAGAAATATTGTCCCTACAAATGCTAAAGCAGATAAACATAAATAACATGAAACTAATAGAATACACAAAATCTTCAAATCATTTCAACTATGCTACTAATATCGGTATCGCACTGGTAGCTATAATCATTATTATATCCATTACAAGGTCAAGATTACCCCTCAAAAAGGTCAACCAGCAGCAGCCCATTGAACTGACAGAAGCTGCAATAGAGGGGCTAAATCAAATATTTCAAAAACCCAGCACCTCAAACGTGGACGTTTGAATTTGAGGGGAGGGGGGCGGGGGGCTGTTAGCACGACACACGCCAAATAGTAAAGCAAGAAGACACTTGTTGCACAAGCTGGTAAACAAAATTCCATAACGAAACATAACACCGCGAAAATAATTAAGAACGCAGCAAGCGGTGGGAAATGTATAGTCAACAAGTTCAACCAAGTCATAACATCACGAAAATAAGTAGGAATTCAGCATGCGGTGGGAAACGCATCGTCAGCGAATTCACAAAACGGCAACAGCGGCACAGTCGGTAGAGCGGTGAAAAAATAAGTTAGTTGTAATTTTGACATTGAGTAATAAAGGAGCCATAGCTCCCAATAAAAACATTTTTTTTTTTTTCAACTAAATAACTTTTAGTAATTTAACTTATATAATATATATCTCATACAACCGATTGTTCAGATAAGAAACTTTGCGCAATTTCTGCCCCATTTTAACAGCTAGAAGCTTCAAATTTCACCAAATGCTTACGTATATAGCATATATTGTTGTCTGAAAAAATCATTGAGATCGGTGGTATATCTAATATATATTATAAATGGGAAATTTTGAATGTTTGTCCAGACGTTTGGCTTTGTGACTCAATCACGCAAGAATGGCTGTACCGATTTGGATGAAAGTTGGCACACATATAGCCAATAGTCTAGAAGGATCTACTAACTATATTTTTTTGAACAGGGGGGAGGTCCCCGCCCCCTAGGAACAGTTATAATTTAATTATTGTATTTTTTCGTCTTTGTGACTGAATCACGCCAGAACGGCTACACAGATTTTAATGAAATTTGGGACACATACAATAGTCTACTAGCGAAATTCTTTTCGGAAATGGAAGGAGGGAGGGGGGGGGGGGGTGGTCCCACCACCCCTTCGAACAATTACTTTTTAATAATTTTTACACATTAAAACTTTACGTATACTTGCCTTCACCAATATTACAGACTCAATGGATCAAATAAGTCGAGGGCTTACAAACTGAGCAGTGACACCCTCCGCCCCCTCTCCCCCTTCTCTTCACTGTGTTGTAAAATGTATAAATAGTTAAAATCAATATAAATGTTCTCCTAAATCAATAATTTTTGGTATCTGGCTCACACAGATCGAGATCTAAACAATTTTGGAAAAACGATCGGTGGTGCTCTCCGTCTGCTCCCGCCATCCGCCCTCCTTCAATTGCTTTTATTAGCACGCTTTTATTAGCTTTACCTGTATGTTTCCATGTAACTTTTCATTCGCTCCAACGCGCATGCTGCCTTATTAACATGGTTTTATAATTAGCTTCACCTTATTTGTAATCCCGTTATTGTCATATCGAGACCCTTCCGGGATAATTTCCGGATGTTTTTCGGGATCCCGCCGGGGTCATTTCGGGACTTTTTCGGGATTATTTCGGGATCAATTTGGTACCCTTCCGTGATCATTTCTGTATAGTTTTCGGGATCCGTCCGGGATCCCGTCGTGGTTATTTTGGAACATTTTCGGGACTATTCCGGGATCATTTCGGGACTATTTCGCGATAATTTTCGGACCCTTCCCGCATCATTTCTGGATGGGTTTCGGGATCCGTCCGGCACCGTCGGGGTATTTTCGGGATCATTTGCGTAGCTTGGAGAGATAAATTCTTCATGGTTTCCGGGATCATTACGGGACTTTTTCGGGGTCATTTTGGGTCCCTTCCGGCATCATTTCTGGATGGTTTTCGGGATCCGTCCGGGATCCCATCGTTGCCATTTCGTAGCTAATTTGGGGTATCTTCCGGCATCATTTCTGCATGGTTTTCGAGATCCGTCGGGGATTCCGCCGGGGTCATTTCGGAACTTTTTCGGGATCATTTGGGGTCCCTTCCGGCATCATTTCTGGATGGTTTTCGGGATTCGTCCGGATCCCGTCTGGGTCATTTCGGGACTTTTTCTTGACTAATACGGTATCATTTGGGGACCCTTTCGGCATCATTTCTGCATGGCTTTCGGGATCCGTCCGGGAATACCTCAGGATCAATTCGGGACTATTAGGGGATCATTTGAGGACCTTTCCGGTATCATTTCTGGATAGTTTTCGAGATCCGTTCGGGATTTCGTCGGGGTAATTTTGGGACTTTTTTGGGATCATTTGGGGTACCTTCCGGCTTCATTTCTGGATGGTTTTCGTGATTCGTCCGGGATCCCGTCGGGGTCATTTCAGGACTTTTTCGGGATCATTTGTGGTACCTTCCGGCATCGTTTCTAGATGGTTTTGGGAATCCGTCCGGGATCCTGTCGGGGCCATTTTGGGACTTTTTCGGGACTAATACGGGATCATTTGGGGACCCTTTCGGCATCATTTCTGGATGGTTTTCGGGATCCATCCGGGATCCCGTCAGGGTAATTTTCGGACTATTAGGGGATCATTTGGGGACCTTTCCGGAATCATTTCTGTATAATTTTCGGGAACCGTCCGGGATCCCGTCGGGGTCATTTCGGGACTATTTCGGGATCATTTGGGGTACATTCCGGCATCATTTCTAGATGGTTGTCGGGATCCGTCCGGGATCCCGTCGGGGTCATTTCGGGACTTTTTCTCGACTAATGCGGGATTATTTGGGAACCCTTTCGGCATCATTTCTGGATGGTTTTCGGGATACGTCCGGCATCCCGTCGGGGTATTTTCGGGATCATCTGCGTACCTGTGAGAGATAAATTCTTGATGATTTCCGGGATCATTACGGCACTTTTTCGGGGTCATTTTGGGTCCCTTCGGGCATCATTTCTGGGTGGTTTTCGGGATCCGTCTGGGATCCTGTCAGAGTCATTTCGGGAGGGGCACATTTGGGGACCTCTCCGAATAGTTTTCGGGGTTCTTCCGGGATCCCGACGGGGTCACTTCGGGACTATTTCGGGATCATTTAGGGTAACTACTGGCATCATTTCTGGATGGTTTTCGGAATCTGTCCGGGGTCATTTAGGGATCATTTGGAGTACCGGCATCATTTCTAGATGGTTTTCGGGTTCCGTCCGGGATCGCGTCGGGGTCATTTCGGGACTTTTTCTCGACTAATACGGGATAATTTGGGGACCCTTTCGGCATCATTTCTGGATGGTTTTCGGGATCCGTCCGGGATCCCGTCAGGGTCATTTCGGACTATTAGGTGATCATTAGAGGACCTTTCCGGCATCATTTCTGGATGGTTTTCGGTATCCGTTCGGGATCCTGTCGGGGTCATTTCAGGATCATTAGGGGACCTTTCCGGCATCATTTCTGGATGGTTTTCCTGATCGGTCCGGGATCCCGCCGGGGTTATTTCGGGAAAATTTGGGTTATTTTCCGGCATCATTTCTAGATAGTTTTCGGGATCAGTCGGGGTCATTTCGGGGCTTTTTCTCGACTAATACGGGATAATTTGTGGACCCCTACGGCGTCATTTCGCGACTTTTACGGGACTATTTCGGGATCATTTGGGGTATTTTCCGGCATAATTTCTGGGTCGTTTTCGGGATCGGTCAGGAATCCCGTCGGTGTTATTTCGGGACTTTTTCGGGGCTAATACGGTATTAAGTGGGGGAGTCTTTCGTCATCATTTGTGGATGGTTTTTGGGATCCGTACGATATCCCTTCGGGGTAATTTGGGGACTATTTCGGGATCATTTGGGAGTATTTTCCGGCATCATTTCTGTAAGGTTTTCGGGTTCCGTACGGGATCCCGTCGGGGTCATTTCTGGGCTTTTTCGGGACTATTTCGGGATCATTTGGGGTATTTTCCGGCATCATTTCTGTATGGTTTTCGGGATACATCCGGGATCCCGTCGAGGTCATTTCGGGACTTTTTTGGGACTAATTCGGGATTATTTGGGGTATTTTCCGGCATAATTTCTGGATGGTTTTCGAGATCGCTCAGGAATCCGGTCGGGATCATTTCGCTACTTTTTCGTTACGAATACGGGATTATTTGGGGAGGCTTTCGGCAACATTTCTTGATGGCTTTCGGAATCCGTACGGGATCCCGTCAGAGTAATTTCGGGACTTTTTCGGGATCATTTAAGGATAGTTTTCAGGATCCGTCCGGGATCCCGTCAGGGTAATTTCGGACTATTAGGTGATCATTAGAGGTCCTTTCCGGCATCATTTCTGGATGGTTTTCGGGATCCATCCGGGATCCCGTCAGGGTCATTTCGGAATATTAGGTGATCATTAGAGGATCTTTCCGGCATCATTTCTGGATGGTTTGCGGGATCCGTCCGGGATCCCGTCAGGGTCATTTCGGACTATTAGGTGATCATTAGAGGACCTTTCCGGCATCATTTCTGGATGGTTTTCGGTATCCGTTCGGGATCCTGTCGGGGTAATTTCGGGGCTTTTTCTGGATAATTTGGGGTCCCTTCCGGCATAACTTCTGGGTGGTTTTCTTGATCGGTCCGGGATCCCGCCGGGGTTATTTCGAGAAAAAATTTGTGGTATTTTCCGGCATCATTTCTAGATAGTTTTCGGGATCAGTCCGGTATCCCGTCGGGGTCATTTCGTGACTTTTTCTCGACTAATACGGGATAATTTGTGGTCCCCTTCGGCATCATTTCGCGACTTTTACTGGACTATTTCGGGATCATTTGGGGTATTTTCCGGCATAATTTCTGGATCGTTTTCGGGATCGGTCAGGAATCCCGTCGGGGTTATTTCGGGACTTTTTCGGGGCTAATACGGTATTAAGTGGGGGAGTCTTTCGGCATCATTTCTGGATGGTTTTTGGGATCCGCACGATATCCCTTCGGGGTAATTTGGGGACTATTTCGGGATCATTTGGGAGTATTTTCCGGCATCGTTTCTGTAAGGTTTTCGGGTTCCGTACGGGATCCCGTCGAGGTCATTTCTGGGCTTTTTCGGGACTATTTCGGGATCATTTGGGGTATTTTCCGGCATCATTTCTGTATGGTTTTCGGGATACATCCGGGATTCCGTCGGGGTCATTTCGGGACTTTTTCGGGACTAATTCGGGATTATTTGGAGTATTTTCCGGCATAATTTCTGGATGGTTTTCGGGCTCGCTCAGGAATCCGGTCGGGATCATTTCGCTACTTTTTCGTTACGAATACGGGATTATTTGGGGAGGCTTTTGGCAACATTTCTTGATGGTTTTCGGAATCCGTACGGGATCCCGTCATAGTCATTTCGGGAATTTTTCGGGATCATTTAAGGATAGTTTCCAGGATCCGTCCGGGATCCCGTCAGGGTAATTTCTGGACTTTTCCGAGACTATTTCGGGATCATTTTGGGATCCTTCCAAGATCATTTCTGAATGGATTTCGGGATCTGTCCGGGATCCCGTCAGGATCATTTAGGGATCCGTTCGAGATCCCGTCAGGGTCATATCGGGAATTCTTCGGGACTACTTCGGGACCATTTATGGATGGTTTTCTTGATCGGTCCGGGATCCCGCCGGGGTCATTTCGGGAACATTTGGGGTATTTTCCGATATCATTTCTAGATGGTTTTCGGAATCAGTCCGGGATCCCGTCGGGGTCATTTCGGGGCTTTTCCAGGACTGTTACGGGATAATTTGGGGACCCTTTAGGGATAATTTCTTTACTTTTTCTGTATTATTTCGGGATCATCTGGGAACCCTACCGGTATTATTGCTTGATAGTTTGCCGGATCCATCAGGGTCATTTCGGGATCATTTTGGGATCATTTGTGGACCCTTCCGAGATCATTTCTGGATCCGTGGTTGTTTTTGTTGTTGTAGCGATAAGGTTACTCCCCGAAGGCTTTGGGGGTGATGTGATGGTCCTTTGTTGGATACAGATCCGGTACGCTCCGATAACACAGCACCATTAAAGTGCTGGCCCGACCATCTCGGGAACGATTTATATGACCCCATTAAACCTTCTGGCCATCCCTCCCTCCCCACCCCCAAGTTCCACGAGGAGCTTAGTGAAACGGGATTCGAAGCTCAAAGGCGACACCCTCCGCCTCCATCCTGGATGCCGTAAGAGCCATTTCCGAATTTTTTTGTTACTTTTTCGGGATAGTTTTGGGGCCCTTCCGGGATCATTTCTGGATCCACGCGGGATTTCATTGTGGCAATTTTCGGACTATTTCGGGCCCTTCAGGAATCATTTCTGTATGGTTCTCGCGATCCGCCGTGGATCCCCTCGGGGTCATTTCGGAACTTTTTCTAGACTATGTCGAAATAATTTAGGGAACCTTCCTGGATATTTTCGGGATGGTTTTTGAGATCCGTCCGGGAGCCCGTCAGGGTCATTTCGGAACTTTTTCGGGACTATTTCGGGATCATTTAGGTACCCTTCAGGGATCATTTCTGTGTAGTTCTCTGGATAAGTCTAGAATCGTGTCGTTGTCATTTCGGGATTTTAGGGACTATTCCGGGAACTTTTGGAGACCGTTCCGGGGCATTTCTGGATGGTTTTCGGGATCCATCGTCGATATCGTCGCGGTCGTTTTGTGGCTTTTTCTGGATAATTGTGGGATCATTTGGGGATCCTATCAGGTTATCAGCTCATTTAGTTCTTTTTTTACCCAATTACAAATATAAAATGCATTAGACGGAAGACAATTTTTAAACAGATAACTTATAAGCAAGCTAACGTGAATAGCCCACATATTTCATTTTCTCCTTGCGGACGGGGCCGCGGGTAAAGGCTAGTATAGTATATATCTCATACAACCGATTGTTCAGATAAGAAACTTTGCGCAATTTCTGCCCCATTTTAACAGCTAGAAGCTTCAAATTTCACCAAATGCTTACGTATATAGCATAAATTGTTGTCTGAAAAAATCATAGAGATCGGTGGTATATATATTATATATCCTATATAAATTGTAATTTTTGCCCCTTTTTTACGGCTAGAAGCTTCAAAATTCATCAAATTTCATCAACTAGTTACGTTTACATCATATGTTGTTGAAATACGTGATTCGTTGTCATAGCTTTTACATGCAGACCACAAAAAACCTGAAACTTTGCATACTCACACAAAGTACCTACCTATTTTTATACCTTTCATGAAAATGAAATGGCATATTAATTTCGTCACGAAACCCAAAATTGTAAGTCCTTAAAGGAAAATAGATAGAACCACCATTAAGTATACCGAAATAATCAGGATGAAGAGCTAAGTTGATTTAGCCATGTCCGTCTGTCCGTCTGTCTGTTTGTATGCAAACTAGTCCCTCAATTTTTGAGATACCTTGATAAAATTTGGAGAGCGGGTGTATTTGGGTGTCCGATTAGATATTTGTCGGAACCGGCCGGATCGGGCCACTATAGCATATATCCTCCACACAACCGATTTTTCAGAAAAAGAGGATTTTTGTCATATCTTCCTCAATTTAACAGATTGAAGCTTCAAAGTTCACCATATACTTTAGTATATTGCACATATTGTTGTCTGAAAAATTGATGAGATCGGTCGTATATATATTATATATCCCCCACAACCGATTGTTCAGATAAAAACTTTTCGCAATTTCTACCCAATTTTAACACCTATAAGCTTCACATTTCACCGATTGCTTACGTATATAGTATATATTATTGTGTAAGAAAATCATAGAGATCGGTGATATATATAATATATATATGATGGTACATATGGTGTATATATATAGTATATATATATTTTTTTGTAATTTCAGCCCCATTTTAACAGATAGAAGCTTCAAATTTCACCAAATGCTTACGTGTATAGCATATATTGATGTTTGGAAAAATTATTGAGATCGGTGGTATACATAGTATATATCTCATACAACCGATTGTTCAGATAAGAAACGTTGCGCAATTTTTGTACCGTTTTAACAGCTAGAAGCTTCAAATTTCACCAAATGCTTAGGTATATAGCATATATTGTTGTCTGAAAAAATCATAGAGATCGGTGGTATAGATATTATATACCCCATATAAACTGTAATTTTTGCCCATTATTTACGGCTAGAAGCTCCAAAATTCATCAAATTTCATCAAACAGTTAAGTTTACGTCATAAATTTTTGAAATACGTGATTCGTAGTCATAGTATTTACATGCAGACCACAAAAAACGTGAAGCTTTGCATCCTCACACAAAGTACCCACCTATTTTTTATTTTATATGTATCTTGAAAATCGTTTAGATATGTTCAAATTCACCAAATGCTTACGTGTATAGCATATATTGTTGTCTGAAAAAGTCATAGAGACCGGTGGTATATATAGTATATATCTCATACAACCGATTGTTCAGATAAGAAACTTTGCGCAATTTCTGCCCCATTTTAACAGCTAGAAGCTTCAAATTTCACCAAATGCTTACGTGAATAGCATATATTGTTGTCTGAAAAAATCATTGAGATCGGTGTTATATATAGTATATATCTCATACAACCGATTGTTCAGATAAGAAACTTTGCGCAATTTCTGCCCCACTTTAACAGCTAGAAGCCTCAAATTTCACTAAATGCTTACGTATATAGTATATATTGTTGTCTGAAGAAATCATAGAGATCGGTGGTATATATATTATATACCCCATATAAACTGTAATTTTTTCCCCTTTTTTACGGCTAGAAGCTTCAAAATTCATAAAATTTCATCAAATAGTTACGTTTACGTCATATTTTGTTGAAATACGTGATTCGTAGTCATAGTTTTTACACGCAGACCACAAAAAACCTGAAACTTTGCATCCTCACGTAAAGTACCTACCTATTTTTATACCTTTCATGAAAATGAAATGGTATATTAATGTCGTAACGAAACCCAAAACTGTAAGCCCTTAAAGGAAAAAAGATAGACCCACCATTAAGTATACCGAAATAATCAGGATGAAGATCTAAGTTGATTTAGCCATGTCCGTCTGTCCGTCTGTTTGTTTGTATGCAAACTAGTCCCTCAATTTTTGAGATATCTTGATGAAATTTGGTGAGCGGTTGTATTTGGGTCCGATTAGACATTTGTCGGAACCGACCGGATCGGACCACTATAGCATATATCCTCCATACAACCGATTTTTCAGAAAAAGAGGATTTTTTTCATATCTTCCTCAACTTAACAGATTGAGGCTTTAAACTTCACCATATACTTTCGTATATTGCACATATTGTTGTCTGGAAAAATTGATGAGATTGGTCGTATATATGGTATATATCCCCCACAACCGATTGTTCAGATAAGAAACTTTTCGTAATTACTGCCCTATTTTAAGAGCCAGAGGCTTCAAATTTTAACGAATGCTTACGTATATAGCATATATTGTTGTCTGGAAAAATCATAAAGATCGGTGGTATATATAGTATATATATGGTGGTATATAATGTATAATGTAATGTATTTGTTTATTACGGCTTTCCTAAGCCTAACTTAAATCTATTTTACATGTTTATAATTGTCTTCTGGACTATGCAATCTAGAATAGTTACATCTATGTTCTACCTTGGAGTACTATGGATGGGAGACTTCCAGATCATGCGGACAAAGTGTTGTGCTAGTATAGTATATAGGCATTTTACGTTGGTAAAACGCGAAGGCAACATCTGCACGGCGATGCACTGAGTTAATCGAGTGATGCGTTTCAGTATGTGCTTCGGCAACCTTTTTTGTATGCGTACAAGAGCTTGGAAGTCTTGGCGCTACATAGCAGAAGAGTTTCGCTGCACTTATATCGATGCTATGAAAGCCCGCCTGTCCAGCACTAAATTGGTAGTGTTCTGCAATAATTGTACAATTTTTGTTTAAATTTATTGGAATGACATGATTTAATATCATTCGGTAGTTCATTATAGGATTTAAGGCCTTTATAATATAGATTATATTTGTCTGCTTCAGTTTTATAAGCCGGCAGATTAAAATCATTTTTATTACGAGTAAATAGTGCATATCTTTTACATATTTTATATTAGTCCTCAAATACGCAGGCAAAGTTCCTTCTATTATGTTTTTAATAAATTTCTTGGTATAATAAAAAAGTTGCTGTCTAATGCTAAGCCAATTAAGAGAGCATAGCATGTCTGTGATAGGTGTGTCATACCGTTTTTTGAGAATGAATCTCATAGCTCGGTTCTGTTGCTTTTGTAGCTTGTATATTTGACTATCTCGCAAGATGAAAAATATAGTTGGGCAATAAATAATATGAGGTTCCATTATAGATCTGTAGACGATGATTGTATACCCTCTATTTAAATATTTGCAGGTTCGTTGTGTAAAATATAACTTTTTCGCTATTTTTCCTACCGTATAATCCACGTGCTCGTTGAAATTCAGCGTATCATCTATTTTTATTCCCAAGTATTTTATGGTGCTGACTTTTTCAATTAGTTCGTTATTTATATTTAATTTTTTTAGCTCACTGTTTTGAAAATTGCGTGTAGATATAACCATAAATTTCGTTTTATTGACATTCACTTTCAGTCTGTTTACGCATAACCAACCATAAACCACTTATCATCAGCAATGTATCATCAGCAAACAATTTTATTTCACAGTGCTTAATGGAGCTAGTTATATCATTAATATATATATTGAACAGTATGGGTGCCAGCACAGACCCTTGAGGTTGACCAACATGTACCTCCCTTTTATCCGATACGGAATTTCCAATCACTGTCCTTTGGTATCTGTTAATTAGGAAGTCTTGAAACCATTTTAGTTCTATACCAGAAACGCCAATGTAAGAAAGCTTTTGAGCATTAAGTTTTGGTCGATCGTCTCGAATACACGTTTTAAATCCAAAAACACAGCTAAATTGTGTTTTTCCTGCTTAAGTCTTCTTTTCAGTTAGTTACAACGAAATTCTAAGCACTTTCAGTGGAATGTTTCTTTCGAAAACCAGATTTTTGAGGTATAATAATTACATTATCTTCTAAATATTTTACCAGCTGATTTTTTACCACTGTTTCCAAAATTTTTTCATCACATTGTAACGTGTTAATAGGTCTTATCTCCTCAGCTTTGATGGTATTTTTAACTTTTACTAACGGCACAACTATAGAAGATTTCCATAAACTAGGAACGAGACCTTTATGTAAGCTCTCATTCAAAAGTTGAGAATAGAAAAAATCTGTATACGATATGGAGTCTTTAACGACTTCTTCCGACACAAGTTCCTTCGCTCCAATTTTATTTTTAAACTTACTTACTATATCAACTCAATCTGAAGTGGATACTTTCTGAAACTTAAAAACATTAGGGACATTTTGCTCATCTATAGTACCTTCATTACTAAAAGAAGTAGGAATATTCATGCTAATCTCCAATAACTATCAATGAAATAGTTATTCAAAGACTGCGCTATTTCATTTTCCTCTTTGTAGAGTTGGTCGTTTATTTTAATTTTTTTAATACCTTTGTTTTCTTTAGCCATGCTTATGGAATTTTTCAAGTTTTTCCACATGACCTTACTATCACCAACACTATGGTTGATTTTGTTTTCCATGTACTTGGCTTTTTTTATCTTAATTAGCCGGTTATATTGGCGTTTCGCACTATAATATTCACTCCGTTCTCCAGTGGATAGGCTGATCTTGTAAAGATTTAGCTTACGTTTATTTAAGTTAGCCAGCTCAAAATCATACCACTTGTCCATAAGTTTGACACTGACTTCTTTAGAGTATGTCAGGGTGGTTACTGCGCTTGATAGCGTATTATATAGGAATGTTGCCTTATTTTCGATACTCAGATTTTCAAAGTCAGTGTAGTTGAGCTGTCGTAATTCATTAACAAGGCTATCGCTTTTATAATTTTGCCAGGAAATTATTGTTCTCTTCGTTCTCATCTGAAATTGTTTATGTAATTTGATTTTGAATTTAATCATTTCATGATCTGAAATCTGAATCTCTTCTAATTTTAAACATGATATAGAGCTACTATCTGTAAATAACAAGTCGATCAATGTATCTGTCTTATCGCCCATAGCAAAGGATCGAAATAAGTCAACTAACTGTTTACCATAAGTTGTGCTCTTGTAAAGGTTTATATTGAAATCGCCCACAAAGATAATATGTCGTATAATTACTTTATAAATTCTGCATCACTCGAGCTCGGTGAGTGATATATCAGAGCTATTTGGTATTGGGGGAAAATATTTTTAACTTTTAGTATAATACACAAGATGTTCTTGTTTAATGTTCTGTTGTAACTTATTGAGTATTCAATGGTTTCGTTTATATATATTAGCACACCGCCTGTGTGCCTGCTGTGGGAATCGCACCGTACAAGTTTATATGTTTGTATCTGTAGCTCTTGATTCGTTATTTCTTCAGTCGAACAAGTCTCCGAACAAAATATTAAATGTGGTTTATGTACATCTATCAGACGCTCTAGTTCAGCTTTATTGGCGACGATACTGCTAATATTTAAATATATACAACTTAGCTCCTCTGGTATTCGTTGCTAAACTCGTGCCTTATTTCTTGGCGGGGAATATTTTTTATACGCAGGACAATCTTTGCTGAAAGCGTAATGGCTAACATCGACGTCAATAACTTTTTTTTGAACAAGTTCGCTACAGTTTACACATTTAACAATGTTAAATGTGCACTCTTTGCTATCATGGGGTCCAGCACATTTGCTGCAAGCTACTTTATTCGTGCACTCAGCTGCTTTGTGCTTATATCCCAGACATTTAAAACACCTCAAAACACTTATATGCTCGTAAGCGACGCAAGTATCCCACTCTATATATAGTTTCTTTTGTTGCAACACATTATCGAATGTTACTGCATCTGTTTCCACTACGATTGGTATTTTCATACAGTTTTAACACTTTAAAATCCTTTCCGTTACATTAGTCATTTTGCTTAGCTAAGCATTCTACCAAACGCTCATTGCTAACTTTTTCAGTTAAACCAACAATTTTTTTTTTTTTTCTTTTTTATTTCATCCTTATTTTTTGTTTCTCTGCTTCGTAATCGTTTCCAATACCTTCTCTTACCTTTAGCTGGACTTTTTCACAGGCGTCTTTATTTTTACATTCCACAATAATGGCAGCACTATTTACTTCTTTAACATTTTTAACAAGGCCTTCCGTAGGTTCGACAACTTTTTTAGAGCTTCCTTGGTTTCCTTAGCTTTTTTGCCCTTCTTTTTCGGTTTATTGACAATTTTATTCTCATTTACTGAAGACCTGAGCATAAGATAGTTTTTCTGGCTGATGATTTGCTACGCGTAAATCGTTAAGCAGTTCATTGCTCTTTTTTAATTCATTAGATAAATCTTTTACTATCTCATTCTTCATTGCAATCAATTTTACTTATATGTTATGCTCTAACAGGGAGTTGAAGTCCGTAATAATGCTACTTTTAATCTGGGAGAATTTATTGCAAAATATCTGCTCGACTATCTGTTTAATATCAAGGGCTTTCTTTTTTGTTTCTTCACATTTATTAATCAAATGTTTGATTTCCACAAATTTTGTATTGGTATCCGATAATGCACATACATTACAGAATCATTTTATGTTCATATTATCTTCTATTATCTTTTTTTCATTTCTTTTAATATTACTGCATTTCAAGCAGAAACTATAGCCACACCCACCAGATAATGCTACTATGTCATCTACTTGAAGCAGTTTTGCAGTACATTCTTTGCACTCTGCTGGCATTCTAAATGTATACCTTTCTAAGAAAATGTAATACAGTATATATATATATATATATATATTTTCGCAATTTTAGCCCCATTTTAACAGCTAGAAGCTTCAAATTTCACCAAATGCTTACGTATATAGCATATATTGTTGTCTGAAAAAATCATAGAGATGGGTTGTATATATAGTATATATCTCATACAACCGGTTGTTCAGATAAGAAACTTTTCGCAATTTCTACCCCATTTTAACAGTTTTAAGCTTCAAGTTTCACCGATTGCTTACGTATATAGTATATATTGTTGTGTAAAAAAATCATAGAGATTGGTGATATATATAATATATATATGATGGTACATATAGTAGATATATATATAGTATATATATGTATATTTTTTTTTTTGCAATTTCAGCCCCGCTTTAACAGATAGAAGCTTCAAATTTCACCAAATGCCTACGTGTATAGCATATATTGTTGTCTGAAGAAATCATAGAGACCGGTGGTATATATAGTATATATCTCTTACAACCGACTGTTCAGATAAGAAACTTTGCGCAATTTCTGCCCCATTTTAACAGCTAGAAGCTTCAAATTTCACCAAATGCTTACGTATATAGCATATATTTTTGTCTGAAAAAATCATAGAGATCGGTGGTATATATATTATATACCCCATATAAACTGTAATTTTTGCCCCTTTTTTACGGCTAGAAGCTTCAAAATTCATCAAATTTCATCAAATAGTTACGTTTACGTCATATATTGTTGAAATACGTGATTTGTAGTCATAGTTTTTACACGCAGACCACAAAAAACCTGAAACTTTGCATCCTCACACAAAGTACCTACCTATTTTTATACCTTTCATGAAAATGAAATGCTATATTAATTTCGACACGAAACCCAAAATTGTAAGCCCTTAATGGAAGATAGATAGACCTACCATTGAGTATATCGAAATAATCAGGATGAAGAGCTGAGTTGATTTAGCCATGTCCGTCTGTCCGTCTGTTTGTTTGCATGCAAACTAGTCCCTCAATTTTTGAGATATCTTGATAAAATTTTGTGAGCGGGTGTATTTGTGTGTCCGATTAGACATTTGTCGGAATCGGCCGGATCGGACCACTATAGCATATATCCTCCATACAACCGATTTTTCAGAAAAAGAGGATATTTGTCATATCTTCCTCAATTTAACAGATTGAAGCTTCAAACTTCACCATATACTTTCGTATATTGCACATATTGTTGTCTGGAAAAACTTATGAGATCGGTCGTATATATAGTATAGATCCCCCACAACCGATTGTTCAGATAAGAAAATTTTCGTAACTACTGCCCTATTTTAAGAGCCAGAGGCTTCAAATTTCAAACAATGCTTACGTATATAGCATATATTGTTGTTTGAAAAAATCATAAAGATCGGTGGTAGATATATATAGTATATATATGTTGGTATATATAGTCAATATATATATTTTCCCAATTTCAGCCCCATTTTAACAGCTAGTAGCGTCAAATTTCACCAAATGCTTAAGTATATAATATATATTGTTGTCTGAAAAAATCATAGTGATCGGTTCTATATATAGTATATATCTCATACAACCGATTGTTCAGATAAGAAACTTTTCGCAATTTCTACCCCATTTTACCAGTTATAAGCTTCAAGTTTCACCGAAGCTTACGTATATAGTATATATTGTTGTGTAAAAAAATCATAGAGATCGGTGATATATATAATATATATATGATGGTACATATAATATATATATGACAAAAATTTTAAATAAAATATTCCAGATAAAATAAAGTGTAACAGGTAACTCACAAATTATAAAATAAGTAAATATAAATAAATTAAAAACTTAACACAACAACAAATATATACATATTTAGCATTACTGGTCTCTTTTCGTCAGCATGATTATCAATTTATTTGTTTAAAAATTATTTGCGAAAAATATAACCACATAAGCAAATAACCTGATAAGCACGCTTTCGTGAATAGACCAAATATAATTAAATAAAATTTTTAAGTGCATATATACACTTATCACCATGCCATATATAACTCCAATATGAAAAATTTTAAATATTATTTTACACAGTATTGAAGAATACCTTGATTTTAACTAACCTCGAGTACTGCCCATTCGCAAAAATAAAAGGGAAAAAGAGTAAAGGAGAGACGCCAAAAAATCTATACTTAGATACATTACTTCGTCTACATGCAAATGTTTTAAAAACGTTTCTCAGTTAACGCGAATTTAAATTCATGGATTTGCATTGCTTACATTTAGCAGTTTGGATTTATAACTTCGGGACAACAATATTTTTCGTGAATACCCTTTCATCGCCAGCTAAGTAACCTTGATTATTATATTCGCTTACATAAAACTTTAGACTGTCAAAGGACCTGACTCTACTTGCAGCTACGTATAATTGCCCATGTGTAAATACAGGCCGCCTCAACAAAATTCCAACTTTTTCAAACGTTTGACCTTGCGACTTATTTATGGTCATTGCGAAAGATGGTATTACTGGAAACTGGGTCCGTTGAAAATTAAAGGGTAATATGGTTCCTGAATAAGTTAATTTGATGCGCGGAATAAGAATTCGTTTGCCTTTTGAATATCCGGTTAAAACTTCACAATCAATGGCGTTACTGTGAAGGCACTTAACCCTCATTCGTGTCCCGTTCACTAAGTCATCCTTTGCATTAAGATTTAGAATGAGCAGCACGACGCAAACAAGCTTCAGTGAAAGCTTATACGGTGGAAGTCCGCTCACATTGAGGGAATTCAGAAACTCAGTGGGATAATTATTGACTTCTCTTTCATCGTCGCAAATAATTTTATCAAAACTATTATATGTTTTGAATGAACCAGGTATGCGATTAAGTATGTCATAATTAACCAGGGAGCAGTCCTCATTGGTTGCTGCTAAAATTACAGAACTCACAACTTGATCTGACAATAAATTTTCTTCAATATTTCCAAATACATCAGCAATTAGGTTATCTTCATTTCCCACTAATTGCTGTGGTATTTCAATGACATTATTTCCAAACTGTGGATATAAAGGTGTTTGACCATCACCAATTTGCTTTAAAAATTCTACAAACTGCAGCTCGTGTGGAAAGAAGCAAATTCATTCCAACTAATAATACAGTTTTCAACCAAAACAGCACGTGGTCCACGAGGAACAACGGGTAGAATTTGTCTAAAATCGCCACAAAAAAGTATTGTTTTCCCAGGAAACAGCTTGCATTTATCATTTTCATCGGAACACAAATCCCGCAGTAGTCTATCTATAGCTTTCAAAATTAAAAGTGGGCACATGGAAGTTTCGTCAATTATTATCAGCTGAATTTATATATCTTCCTCGAGCACTGTGTTTTGTAAAGCGTATATAAGTTCCACCCTAATTTGCTGACTTACATTCATATGTATATAGTTAAGTTTTTACATTTTTTGCAATAGGTATACATTCTCTCTTTATAAGAATTTTGAATACTGTTATTTACCTAAGCTCATGTTATTAAATTCCAACTAGCATAATGAATACATATTTTCAGCATACATAAAACAGTTAGGTCCATAATATCAAATATTTTGCACGCAGAAACTGTTTGCTATATTTTTTAAGTTCAGTTGAATAAGGCAATTTATACAGTCAAGACAAAATAGTCTCCTGACTTCAAACATTGGTGACCCTGACGTGATCACATTCGGTGACACTTTAAACAACAAGTAATTGTGTAACGCAACGTGCGCGCTTTCTATATGGAACATTTTTTTTTCGTATCGTTTGAAAATTATTTTTTTACTAATTATTTGCTCGAAATGGATAACAATCATCATGTGGAACTTATATACCACAAGTACATAATTCCTTTTTTAAAAGAAAATGTGACGCTATCGTTCGACAAATCTTGACTATTCAGCGCCAAAGTACATCGGAAGCGCTTCAGGCTATGGATCATGTGGAACTTTCGACGCGAATCGAGCTTCTGGATCACATACTAAACAACTTTGAGGCCGCTCAGACTAGCTTGGAAGAAGAAAATCCTGATGAGCTGGATCGTAGCAGTCGTACTGATTTTCTTGCCATATATGTCGCCATAAAAACGGTAATCACCCGTGAGTTAAAATGGCATCGCATGGAGCCACAAGCTCATTCATCAAAATCCGTATTTTCTCCGCACGATTCCCCATCAGTAGTCGTGCTAAAGCAAAATAAATCACGGCTGCCCGACCTTCAGCTGCCAAAATTCGCTGGTGCATTCACGGAGTGGCCAAATTTCATTTCGATGTTTGAAACTGTGATCGATAATGAACCAGAGCTTAAGAAAATAGAAAAATTCCAGCACCTGCGGACCTGCTTGCAAGGCAGCGCCTTAGATGTCATTCGTTCACTGGAAATACGCGATAGCAACTACGAAAAGGCTATGAGTTTACTTAAATGCCGCTTTGATAATAAACGCCTTATTTTTCAGGCTCACATTCGCGAATTGTTTGAACTAAAAGGTGCAGAAGCCAACACTGTAGGTAGTCTTCGCGTGCTTGTTGACAAATTCACGTCTCACATTAGGGCACTTCAGACCCTAGGAAGTAAGATACAAATAGCCGACTGTCTACTCATGTTTATTATTGCTCAAAGGTTAGATCCATCCACACAAAGAAAGTGGGAAGAATCAGCCTCATGCAACAGCATACCTACATGGGAGAGCATGGAAACATTTCTCGAGAAGAGGTGTCAAACGTTGGAGAGCATTAATTTCGCTACGGTACAGAAAACGCCAAACGTTCAGGTGAGCAAAACACAGCATCAGAAAAAGGCCCTTGTAGTTTCGAAACCTACTCACAAAGGATGCACATTTTCCAAAAGGGATGACCATTCGATTTATATGTGTCCATCGTTTATTAAACTTAGTCCAGCAACACGTAGGAAATAGGCCAAAAAGGCAAGCGTTTGTTTGAATTGTTTAAGGTACGGGCATCATGCTCAACAATGTAAATCCTCCAATTGTCGACGGTGCACAGCTCAACACCACACTCTTTTGCATTTTATTCCGGCGCAGCAGTCCACCACTAGCTGTACGCCCGATGAGAAACCTGACTCAAGTCCTCCAGCGGCACACTCTACAACACTAGTGTCAAAGTCCAACAATATTTCAGTAGACCCAACTCTAACCGAAAATGTACTAATCGCCACTGCTGTCATATTGGTGAAAACCAGAACTGGTTCTTTCATTCCATGTCGCGTTTTATTGGACTCTGCTTCGCAGTTAAACTTTGTAACAACCCGGTTTGCTAATCAGGTAGATTTGAAAATGTCGAAAATTTCGTATTCTGTTTCAGGTATTGCGAATCAGGCCTGAAAATTTGCCACTGTGCTAACATAACCTTCAAGTCCCTACATAATGACTTTTCAGCGAGTATAACAGTTGCGGTTACTCCTACCATTACTGACAGTCAACCTAACTATTCGTTTGCTACATCCGACTGGAACATCCCTGCAAATATAAAACTTGCTGATGCTTTGTTTTTCAAATATCAACGTGTCGACATGTTACTTGGGGCTGGTATATTCTTTGATTTACTATGTGTTGGGCAAATTCGGTTAAAAAATATACCATACATTCTGCAAAAAACCGTTTAGGTTGGGTTGTTTCAGGCGGCCAGCAAAAATCGCCAATTTCATCATCGTTGGTGATGCGAAGAGCACTTTATGAACAGCTATCGTCGCTTGGATACTGGAGAGTACTCTGTTCGATTGCCATTAAAGCATAACCTTGATTTACTCGGGGACTCATATGAGCAAGTTCTCAGGCGGTTTCTATCTTTAGAGCGCCGACTTCAGCATAATACTCCAGTGAAAGCTCAATATTCCGCATTCATCAAAGATTACGAACAACTAAGGCACATGTCATTTGTTGAGCACCCACCCAAAAATACAAAGGTTTATTATTTACCTCATCACTGTGTCTTCAAGAGTGACAGTACAACAACAAAACTTCGCGTTGTGTTTGACGGCTCGGCAACTAGCACATCTGGATACTCACTTAATGAAATTCTGATGCCTGGGCCAACGATTCAACCCAAGTTGGCTGATATTCTCATTCGGTTTCCTACTTATCCGGTAGCTGTAACTGGTGACATATGTAAAATGTATAGGTGCGTCCGGGTTACATCCCCTGATGACTATTTGCAGTGTATACTATGGAGAGATGATCCAGATAGCGAAATTAAAACGTTTAAACTCGAGACTGTCACTTATGGAACGAAGCCGGCGCCATTCCTTGCTAATCGTGCAATGCATCAGCTCGCTTTTGATGAGAAAAATTCATTTCCTCTTGGTTCTCAAATTGTTCTACGAGATTTTTATGTCGACGATTTAATTACTGGTGCGAAGACCGTTGACGACGCAAAAGATATTGTTATGCAAACTGTGACAGACTAATTCCTGCTGAGGTATGCCCAGTCCGTCCAGGGTTCCTATATTTGGTGGGGGAACCTATTCCGATGAAAATAAATAGACAAAGGAGTTCTGAAAACGTTATAAAGTTTATTTAAAAAAAGGATCGATATCCTTAAGAGCTACTCCTATTCTTTGTCCCTGTCTAAATAAGAGTAGCTGAGGTAGAACCCCTCTGCTAGCTCTCCGTCAGTTGGAGTAGAAACCTCCTACTGGATATAAAATAATTCACGAAATGAAGTAGAAACCTTCAGGTCGTGTTGGTCAGTGGTAGAAGCCCACTGACTCGTATGCCTATCTCCTAGCTTCTGATCTTACAAGTTAATTTGCCGCCCTTATATACGATTTTGTACGCCGGTGGACAGTTATTTCCTAAAAACAATTCATTGTAATAATTCATCAGTTATAAAATTATGTAGGGCTGCACGCAGGCAGTCAGTAATTTTACAATAACAATTATAAAAGTTGGAAATGCAAAAATCGAATTCTAGTTTAACGCTACTTTCGCTGTATTCTATTGGTACATACCTACGCTTACATGCTAACATGCGTTTTCCCTCTTTCCATTATCATACATATGGTGGTACATCGGTATATATACATATATGCATATTTTCGATCATGTATGGCGATTCGCTATCCCGGCATTTCATATCCCAATTTTAGGGAGCCCTAATATACATAGCGAACAATGTGCCAAATCTCGTACGTACGCTTGTTGTATGCCTGCCGTGTTTTCCAGTCTTTGCTTTACCTATCGAATTCGATCATTTGTGTTTATGCGTATGTTCGCTGTCACTTGGTTTTGATCAGGCATGCTTAACGAACGAAACGATATCATTTCGTTACGATAATCAACGCTAATAAACGAAACGAAGTCACTTCGTTTCGTTTATTAACGTTAAGAACGTCAAATTAACGTTAATTTCACGATCTTAATGTTAATAAACGAAACGAAGTGACTTCGTTTCGTTTATTAGCGTTGATTATCGTAACGAAATGATATCGTTTCGTTCGTTAAGCATGCCTGGTTTTGATAGTGCGTTGGCCTCGTTTGATGCTTTCGGCTTCTGCTTAGCGCGTGCGTTGGTGTGTCGTATGCTTGTACGTAAGTATGTAGAGAAAAGTCCCAATTAGTAGCAGCGCTTAGTTTGGCGACTTTTACTGCTGATCTTTGTTTATCCAAATTATTATGTATGTTGTATTTGTGGCTGAGTGCATTGGATGCGCAAAGGGTTGGTTGACCGGCATAATTTTATGTTTTTGTGCATTTCCATTTTCCTTCCAAATGTTTTAGTGTATGTTAAGGTGACCTATATTTGAAACTTATGTGGGCGAAAAATGTAAATATTGTGCTTGCGTGCAAAAGTGCGCAAGTCTGGTTTATCCTTCAATTTAGTAAATAATAATTCAATATGCGACCGCATGTATTTGTTTTGACGTGTAATTCATAAAGGTATAATTCATGTAATAAAAATGTATAAATGTTAAATTCAGAGTTAAATTAAATTCTTGTATAACATGAAAATGAAAAATAGGTATATGTTGTGAGGGTACAAAACCCTCGGTTTTGGGGTCCTCACACTCCCCCCTCACCTACCGCAGCGAAGCTTACGGTCACCATGCAGGTGCGTGTGATCCGTACTCGGAAATAGTGTTCGCTCACACTGCCTTCGTCGTCGCTGTCGTCATGGTTGTCGTTGCTGCTGTTGATGTTACCACTGGCCTCGCTGGCCATCAGGCTCAATATGTCGCTGTTGTTGTCGTTGACCTCGCTGGCCATACGGTTTAATATTTCACTGTCGTCGTTGTGTTCGTTGCTGGAGTTTCGCTGCCCTTCCCGTCGGTGGTGTGTGTGATGCCAGCCTAAACTGTAAATGAGAAACTGGTGGATTTTCCTTAGGGTGTTCCCACCGTATAAGGTGGATTTTTCTTTTTTTTTTGGTGCGTAAAAACGTGGTATGTAATGAGCCTAGTTAAGGAGTACTTTTATGTGATTACGTAATTGTGGTTAGAGTTTACCGGGCTTTAGTGGTTGATTCGAAGTCCGGGTACTTCTTGAAATGAAATTTCTTCGTGTATGATTTGATACTGTTGCGGTTGGGCGTGTACGTTACTACCGAATTGATTAGAGTTGCAGTCGAATCTCACGTAGTAATCCGTTATTCCGGAGCTGTCTCTGGGTGTGTGTTCATTTAGGGCTGCTATAGCAAACTGCCTTCCTAGGTGTAATCTTGCTACAGGTATCGGTCCTTTGGCGATCTGTACTTGGGTTCCTCGAGCGACCCGTACCTGATTTTCTGGAAATGTTCGTGCCTGATTCTCCGTATTGTTTTGCACTTGAGCGTCTTTATATACTATCAGTTGTTGGCTCGGACTTTGGTCCTCTTCGTGTTGTCTCTCGGTCTCTTCGCTGACTCGTGTGAGCGTACCACAGATGGCTACCTCGCTGTTCTCTCTCTGTTGTTGTACCTCGGGGATATTGTTTGTTGTTCGATTGGACGATGTTGACGGGATTTGATCTTCACTAGCGTTCTTCTTGTTACCCTGTTCATTCCTTTGCTTTATGGATTCATTATTGTCGGCGGCGGCTGTTGCGTGGTATGCTTTCAGCTCACTTAAGTGGGCTGTCCTCCTCCTTCCTCTGAAAACTTTGTCTAGCTCTACGATCACTGGTGATACAAAGTTCGTTACCCGGTGGGGTCCACTGTACCTGGGCGCTAGTTTGGCTGCAAAGTTATCCACCGCTTTTGACAGCTGATGCTCCTTTACCAGCACTAGGTCGCCTATAGCCGGTCGCCATTGCCTTCTTCTTAAATTATAATGCTTTGCTTGCTCTGCTGATGCTCGCTCTTGCTTCCGTCGTACCATCTCGAATATCTCCTTCATCTTCATTGATTTCTCGGCTGGATTAGCTACTCTCTCCCCTGTACCGTATGTATGCTCGTCGTAAAGGCTATTGGGAATCCTTGGTTCTCTGCCTTGTACTACATATGTTGGACTGTACCCTGTCGATTCGCATACGCTTGTGTTTAATGCGAGTGTTATCTCTGGTATAAGCTCGTCCCATGTTCTCTGCTCTATCCCTGAAAACTGTGCTATCATCCTCTTGATGTTGCGGTTCGCTCTTTCTGTCGGATTCTCCTGCGGTGTGTATGGTGCTGTCAGCTGGTGTTTTACGCCAAGCTCCTCCAAATACTTCTTAAAACGTTTGCTCACGAACTGCGCTCCGTTGTCTGTGATTAATACCTTTGGAATGCCAAATCGTGCCAAAATTCTCTCTCTAAATCCTCGTACTACGCTTTCTGTTGTTGCCTTTCTAATTGCCATTATCTCCACCCATTTTGAAAATCTGTCAACGAAAACTAATGCCATTGTATTACCATGTTTTGAGCGTGGCATTGGACCAACAAAGTCTGCACACACTGTTGCCCACGGTTCTTCTGGAATTTTAGTTAACATCTTACCCGCGGCCTGTTGTTGACTAGATTTGTATACCTGACATCCATGACATTGTTGTACGTACTTCCTTACGTCTCTGAACATTCCGGGCCAGTAATATCGTGTCGTCGCTCGTGCAATAGATTTTCGAACGCCCATGTGTCCTGCGCTTGGTGTGTCATGAATTTCCGCCAGCACTCTGCGTCTCTGTGGGGTCGGTACACATAGCTTCCACGGTACTGCGTCTTCACCATCAACTTGACTCTCTATCCTCCTGTAGAGCTTTCCGTCCTCGATCACATAGGCTGGGAATTTCTCCGGACCCTTTCTTACCTCTGTAATCTTCGCTTTTAGCCACTTGCACTCGTCTTTGCCTTGCTCTACTGTCAACGTAGTTAGTTGCTCGTCCATCGGCTGTCTCGAAAGTGCATCTGCTACCACGTTTAGCTTTCCTTTCCGGTACTGTACGTCGAATGAGTATTGTTGTAGTTCTAGTGCCCATCTAGCAATCCGTCCCGTCGGACTGTCTATTGCGTTTAACCATTTTAGAGCTAGGTGGTTTGTGATTACCGTGAACGTGTATCCCTCTAGGTAGGGTCTCATCTTCCTTATCGCCCACACTATTGCCAAACATTCTTTCTCTGTCGGGGAATAATTTGTTTCTGCCTTGTTAAGTCGGCGACTCGCATAAGCAATCACTCGTTCTTCGCTGCCTGATCCTTGGGTGAGCACTGCTCCGAGGCCAAAATCGCTTGCATCCGTCTGTAGGCAAAACTTCTTCGAAAAATCTGGACAAGCTAGTACAGGTGCTTGGGTGAGTGCGGCTTTTAATGCTTCGAATGCCGACTGCTGCTCTTCCGACCACTTCCACTTCCTTCCTTTCTTTAGCATTGACGTCAACGGGTGTGAAACTTGTGAAAAGTCTGAGACGAATCTCCTGTACCACGATACCACTTCTAGGAATCTCCGTAGTTCGCGTAAATTGTTTGGCGGTGTCAACTCGTTGATGGCTGCTATCTTGTCCGGGTCCGTGTGAATGCCTTCCTCGCTAACGACATGACCTAGATACTTTAAACTTTTCTTAAAAAACTCACATTTTTCCGAGTTTATCTTAAGGTTTGCTCTTCGCAGCCGTTGAAATACTTCCGCCAGGTGTCTTATGTGTTCTTCCAATGTTTTGCTCGTAATGATGATGTCATCTAGATATGCGAATGCGTAAGGTTCCAACTCTGGTCCTATAACGTGATCGAGTGCTCTCTGAAAACGTTATAAAGTTTATTTAAAAAAGGATCGATATCCTTAAGAGCTACTCCTATTCTTTGTCGCTGTCTAAATAAGAGTAGCTGAGGTAGAACCCCTCTGCTAGCTCTCCGTCAGTTGGAGTAGAAACCTCCTACTGAATATGAAATAATTCACGAAATGAAGTAGAAACCTTCACGTCGTGTTGGTCAGTGGTAGAAGCCCACTGACTCGTATGCCTATCTCCTAGCTTCTGATCTTACAAGTTAATTTGCCGCCCTTATATACGATTTTGTACGCCGGTGGACAGTTATTTCCTAAAAACAATTCATTGTAATAATTCATCAGTTATAAAATTATGTAGGGCTGCACGCAGGCAGTCAGTAATTTTACAATAACAATTATAAAAGTTGGAAATGCAAAAATCGAATTCTAGTTTAACGCTACTTTCGCTGTATTCTATTGGTACATACCTACGCTTACATGCTAACATGCGTTTTCCCTCTTTCCATTATCATACATATGGTGGTACATCGGTATATATACATATATGCATATTTTCGATCATGTATGGCGATTCGCTATCCCGGCATTTCATATCCCAATTTTAGGGAGCCCTAATATACATAGCGAACAATGTGCCAAATCTCGTACGTACGCTTGTTGTATGCCTGCCGTGTTTTCCAGTCTTTGCTTTACCTATCGAATTCGATCATTTGTGTTTATGCGTATGTTCGCTGTCACTTGGTTTTGATAGTGCGTTGGCCTCGTTTGATGCTTTCGGCTTCTGCTTAGCGCGTGCGTTGGTGTGTCGTATGCTTGTACGTAAGTATGTAGAGAAAAGTTCCAATTAGTAGCAGCGCTTAGTTTGGCGACTTTTACTGCTGATCTTTGTTTATCCAAATTATTATGTATGTTGTATTTGTGGCTGAGTGCATTGGATGCGCAAAGGGTTGGTTGACCGGCATAATTTTATGTTTTTGTGCATTTCCATTTTCCTTCCAAATGTTTTAGTGTATGTTATGGTGACCTATATTTGAAACTTATGTGGGCGAAAAATGTAAATATTGTGCTTGCGTGGAAAAGTGCGCAAGTCTGGTTTATCCTTCAATTTAGTAAATAATAATTCAATATGCGACCGCATGTATTTGTTTTGACGTGTAATTCATAAAGGTATAATTCATGTAATAAAAATGTATAAATGTTAAATTCAGAGTTAAATTCAATTCTTGTATAACATGAAAATGAAAAATAGGTATATGTTGTGAGGGTACAAAACCCTCGGTTTTGGGGTCCTCACAAAACTACTCAGTTGTTAGCGAAAGGCAACTTTCAAATTCGAAAATGGTGCTCAAGTCAAAACGATGTGCTCTCACAAATTGCCACCGAAAATAAAGAAAGTTTTTTAAAATTTGATGACGGAAGTAACATTACAAAAACGCTTGGACTTTTATGGAATCCGCAAACAGACACGTTTCTATTTTCGTTCTCATTAGAAAAGCTACCTCCAAAAATTACTAAACGTGTTGTGCTCTCCATTATAGCGCGCTTCTACGATCCACTTGGCTTGATAGGACCAATAATTTGTAAGGCCAAAATATTTTTGCAGCGCCTCTGGATGGATAAATTCAATTGGGACGAGAGCTTGTCATTTTCTCTTCATACTGCTTGGCAGCAGCTACATAATGAACTCGAGTCAGTGAAAGGGTTTTGTTTTCCTCGTTTCGTTTCCATGCCAGACGCTAAAACCGAAGTACATGCATTTTGCGATGCTAGCATCTCGGCATATGGAGTATGTGTGTATGTACGTTCAATCAGTAACCACCATGTTCAGGCTTCTCTTCTATGCTCCAAATCTCGAGTAGCGCCGCTCAAGACACTCACCATACCGAAATTGGAACTTTGTGCTGCCGCACTACTTGCACAAGTTGTGCATGCAATTTTAAAGCTCGGCGTTTTCCACTGTAAATTTTATTGCTGGTCTGATTCCAGTATCGTTCTGGCATGGCTGAAAGAGGAACCTTTGCGTTTTAATGTTTTTGTTGCATATCGAGTAAGCAGTATTCAACAGCTTACAAAAGGAATGGAATGGCGTTACGTTCCATCAGCCCTCAACCCAGCCGATATATTATCTAGAGGGGCTACTGCTGCTGAGCTTCTCAAATCATCGTTGTGGAAGCATGGTCCACAATTTTTAGCCCAACCATCAGATACGTGGCCAGTATTATGTGTGCCAGTAAACGGTCTGCCTGAGATACGTAAAAGTGCACTACTCTCATCGCATGTATTTTTTGACTCATCTATTGACTGCAAGTACATAAATTCATTGAACTCAATGCAACGAATTTATGGCTATGTATACAAATTTGTATGCAAAGATCACTAATGTGTTGTCACCTTTGCATATTCAGAAGGGGACGTTCTATCTTCTACGAATGATTAAAAGAGTTCACTTTTGCACAGAGTATACCGCACTCGAAAGAAAACAGCCGATCACCTCAACCAGCTCACTGGTTTCGCTATCACCATTCTTAGACGATTTTGGATTACTTGGTGTCGGCGGGCGACTAAAAAACGCGGGTTTGGACTTCAACTCCAGTCACCCCATTTTGCTTCCAAAGAGGCATCCGCTCACCATTTCCATAATAACTTATTTTCGTAAAAAGCTATTGCATGCAGGACCACAAGATCTTCTAGCTTCAATCCGTTTACCCTACTGGCCCATAGGTGGTCGCAAAACGGTATCATACGTTGTCAATAAATGCATTGTGTGTTTTCGCTGCAGGCGAAGACTTATGGAGCATATTATGGCTAACTTGCCAAAAGAAAGGGTTCAGCCAGCCCGCGCATTTCTTACCACTGGGGTTGATTTTTGTGGCCCATTTTATTATAACGCTGAAATTCGAAATAGGCCGCCCACTAAGTGTTACATATGTTTATTTATTTGCTTTGTTACAAAAGCGATCCACATGGAACTCGTCAAGGATTTATCTACGTCTGCATTTCTAGCTGCTTTACAACGATTTGTGAGTCTACGTGGAAAACCTAAAACCATCTGGTCAGATAACGCAACAAACTTTGTTGGAGCAAATAATGAACTCGCTGAACAGGAGCGGCTATTTCTCAACAAAGATCACCAGAAAATGTTGTTGCAACAGTGCTTGGAAGATGGGATCGACTGGAAATTCATTCCACCTCGGTCACCTCATTTCGTTGGCTTATGGGAAGCCGCCATAAAATCAGCAAAATATAATTTTAACATAGTAGGGTCTTCAACTCTAACTTATGACCAATTACGTACTTTAATTTGTCAAATCTCAGAAATTCTTAATTCAAGACCTTTAACTCCAATTACGGAGCATATAGATCACCTTGTTGTTCTTACACCAGCTCATTTTTTAATAGGTGGTCCTTTAGCTGCGATTCCTGAGCCAGATATAACCGATCTAAACATGAACCGTCTTGGTATTTGGCAGCGTATATCTAGAATGAAACAAATTTTTTGGAAGAAGTGGTCGACGGAGTATCTGACGCAGCTTCAACAGCAGTCTAAATGGCGGTCTGAAAAGAATACAATTCCTATCGGAGCTCTCGTCTTAATAAAGGATGAAAATCAACCACCACTTCGATGGCCACTCGCACGGGTAATTCAAACGATTCCTGGATCAGATGGCGTTGCTCGGGTGGCAGTATTGAAAACAAGCACTGGCGTTACAAAAAGGGCTATCAGCAAGTTATGCCGTTTGCCGATGGAAAATTCTCTTGAAAGCACTGGCTTTCAACGGGGTGAGGATGTTTTGTAAAGAGTATATAAGTTCCACCCTAATTTGCTGACTTACATTCACATGTATATAGTTAAGTTTTTACATTTTTTGCAATTGGTATACATTCTCTCTTTATAAGAATTTTGAATACTGTTATTTACCTAAGCTCGTGTTATTGAATTCCAACTAGCATAATGAATACATATTTTCAGCATACATAAAACAGTTAGGTCCATAGTATCAAATATTTTGCACGCAGAAACTGTTTGCTATATTTTTTAAGTTCAGTTGAATAAAGAAATTTATACAGTCAAGACAAAATAGTCTCCTGACTTCAAACACACTGTTTGGGGTGATATTCGGTACAGAATTTTCGACAACAGGAATGGGTAATTTAAACACATTGTGCACTGTTCTTCCACCAATCAAAAGAGTTGATGCTGTTCCACTAAAAGCAGTCGCAATGCATGGAAGATTAAGTGAATTCAACCTGTGAATTAAAGCAGTTTGCACAAAAGTTTTAACGCAACCTAGATGAGCAGCAACGCAGAACACATTAGAACCAGTATCATGAGACTGTATTTCCTGGATAACGCGGTCTATTATTCTACGTTGCTCGTTGTTTGCTCATGAGTAATAGTCTTCAAATAAAATTAGCTCATTTTCAGGTTGAGGAACATCTGTACTTGTTACAGCCGGATTTGCTGTGGGCACTGGTAATCCAAGATTGTGACATGTCACGTTATGAATAAGTAGCACATCGTCGATTTCTAATAGTGCACGATTAAATGAAAATGTTTCATCGCTTTTTCTCAGGAAATCTTCAGAAAGTGAATTTTTAAATTCATTCCACAGCGCCAAAGCATTTGCTGGAACATTTAGCGCACATATCACAGCAAATAAGTGACGCATTTGTTTAGGAGAATGAAACTGTCGCGCTTCTTCTAAGCACTCGCGCCATTCGTTATCATTTGAGGCGATTCCCCTAGCACGACACGCTTCCACAAATGTATTATATATAACCCCATTATATGTTCGAACGTCCATAAACGATTTTGGCCCAGATACATGTAAAAGGAACAAACGTAAATGGAAGAGTTCAATATCCTTCGGCGACACTACATACATGCGAGCAATAATTTTATCACCGCCTCGCTGTCTTTTTTTCCGTTTCTTGGTTTTATCTTCCCAAGTATAATGCAATGGAATTTCTAAATATTTATGAATTTGCCGAAGGATGTTCAATATTCAAATGAAAAAATGCCAACAACCTGGTTTATCTCAAATTCTGAACAGCTCGTTGTGCCTGACCCTTAGTAAACACAACGTTTTGTCTTTGCGGTAAGTGAACGTCAAGTCGCGTTACTGAATGGGACTGACAGTGCATAGGGAATTGGAAAATTCGCCAAGCCGCTTCAGTGGAACCAACGTAACGTCCATTCAAAAAGTTTTGAATCTCGTCACAATTGTCTACTTCACCAGTGTTCGGCCTGGGTGCGTCTGAAACCGGCAGTGGGTAGGCGCACACGGGTCGATCTCGGAATGGATGGGTCGCTCGAAATAAATAAAGAAGAACGCAAAAGAGGATTTCCTCGTTATAAAATAATGTTTAATTCCAAAGGGAAAAGAAAAATATACAATAGGTATAATGTTACGTTAACGTACAAAATGCTGGCGGTGATGATCCTGGGCGATGTGAACTGCTTGGCGGTCAATCGAGAAAGAGACCGGTTATCCCGTTGAGGACAACCGCTAAGCCGCGAAAAAGTCCTCTGGTGTTAAGGAGGGGAAAGGCCACACATACAACCACCCCCACATATACGTGCATGGGTGCTGACAACCTGCACACACACACGTGCATGTGTATGAAACGCATGCATGTGCATGCATGCACACAAATGTAGGCGTGAGTGTGGGTGGCTGGAAATATTATTAAAACATTAGGGAGGGGCGCCGTCAATCAGGTAAAAGTTAGGCATTGGGCCTAAACATGCCGCCCCCCTTGCGGTACGCAACGTCACAGTCCGCCAAGGATCACCGACCGTGAAGAAGAGGAAAAAATAAAAAACTTATAACTAATTATATCTAACTTAACATAACGTCGGCCAGTCCGCCGGCTTGGCGACACGCAAGATGGTTTGCGCAGGGTGCGAGCTTGGTTGCTGATGCCTCGGCCATTCGGCACATTCGCGTTATGGTTCAAGGCCTGAGCCAGGTTTGCCTAGAGCTAGGGATTGCGAAAAGAAGTAAGAAGATATACGTGTTCATATTTCTTGCCGTTTATTACAAATTCATTGGAAATGAACAAGCATAGAATTGTGTATGAAGAAAATTCAATAAAAAATAACTTATTGTAATGATACAAGATTTTAAACGCATACCTCCATTGTGAATTGATACAAGTGGCGAAGGTTTGATAGAAATGTGCACAATAGTAAACAGCTTCGATCACCTGTTCAATCGTTGTTCGATTACCTAAATCATTAGCTCACCAGTGGTTTTCAAACATTTCTGTAGACGACTGGTATATTGCTTTATTTACATATTTTAAAATGCCTGCATAGCTGGTGGCTCAAATTTAATCTATAAACTTGATTATAGAAATGAATATTAATATGTAGTCTGATTTTCGGTATACGAATTTAAAAGAAAGCTGATTTGAAACAAATGTACAATTCATGGCACTTCAATTTAATAACGGCGAGCAAAAGAAAAAACAAACCCTTATTCCATTATCTGGCCATTCGCGACTGCCGTTCTCCCTGTCAGCTATTATCTGACACGCAGGTATGGCAATGGAGGAATCGAAAGATTTTTCGCTGGTACGAATTCACAATGCAAGTCTTTTGCAACTGTGTACACCAAAAATTCAATAAAAATAACAAAGTATAAAAAATTCATCTGTGTCGGTCATTACCGAACATTTTGATGTTAGGCCTTGGTTGTGCCAGAGAGTACCCAACCGAAGATGGTACTCTGAGCCAGCAAAGGGCCAAACGTGTTGGGCAGAATCCCTGGTAATATTATCTCCGCATATACATCTGTTCCTAGGATGAGGCGGATCGGCGCGGATGCATGGAACTGCGGATCCGCCAGACGGAGATGTGCGTACGGGGCTGCGATAGCGCTGTCGATGCTGGTCGTCGGTGTCATGCGCCGAAAATTGGATAAGATCGCAGCATGGGTCGCAATCCTTTTGTTCTGTCCGTGTCTACCTCGGATACGCAGCAGACATCCTGCTTGCCCGCCAATGTTGCTGGTAGGAAGTTGGAGCTCCTGGGCGAGCTCATCCGCAATCACGGTGGTGGTGGAGCATCCGTCAAGTAAGGCACGGACGAGGTGTAGCCGCCCCCCAGCTTCTATCTTCACGACCGCAGTGGGTGTGATCGCTACCGTTGGTATCATGGTGGCGGTGGCTGCTGAATGCTGGGCTACGAGCCCTGACCGGAAGGCGGACACGGTGGTGAGCTGCAGTGTGTTGCCTCCGTGGCTGCGATCTTGTGGCTGATGTCGTTGGGGCAGGCGAAGAGGCCTTGTCTCCGCTCTGTGGTCACGTGGATGTCGTCTCCGTTGGGGGTTCCTGGGTTGCCGGCGAAGAGACCGGGTCTCCGCTCGGCCGTTATATGTATGGCGCCGTGCTGTCGCTGTCCCCTGTTGGAGCCGCTTCCTCTCGTGCTGCAGAAGTGGTCGAAATGATTTGGCTGTAGGTGGTATAGTCGGGCGAAGAGACCGCGTCTCCGCTCCGGTTCGGCTGGCATCTCGGTTTCGGGGTGGACGGAGAGGTCCAGTCTCCGTTCCAGCGTCCGACGCATATAACGAGATTGAGTCGTCTATCCGCTCTCGGGGTGAATCTAGCTCCTCTTCCACTTGGGCGCTCCATGGCTTGGAGCGGGCTTCTCGTAATAGCTGCTCCTCTTCGTCGATTGAGGCGATGTGCAGCATCGTGTGGTGCTTCTCACCGCACCGTTTGCATCGCCCTTGGCTTGGGCACGCGTTCGAGCGGTGATCAGGCGCCAGACAATTTCCGCAGTAGCTTTCGCGAATGGTTACGTAGAGGCGCTCTTCTGGCCTTTTCACCCGAAAGGTTGGGCACAAGCGGATAGGGTGTCGCTCAAGACACACTCGGCATTCCGACGAATAACGCGCTACGTTCGTGGCAGCATTACGTTTCAAAGCGGCAAAACGACCCATTTTCCTGAAAGAAGTGCAATATGTTTGACTGGGTCGAGTCATTCTCGAGATGCAGGGGCGAGTGGTCCCTAGTTGTATTATTGGGGATTTGGGAAATTTTATTAGCGCGCGCATAAGGGGAAACATCTGTCGCTGCATAAAAAAAATATTCATATGTGGCGTGCATTATGTGCATGGCCTCTTTCCCCGCACGTTATGTGCCTGGGTCTTTAGTGCCTTATTTTGTTTATTTTGTGTCACCCGGCAGCGTTTTAGTTGGCCACGGGCACACTAGTGCTGCAGAAAATGAGCATTTACGATTTTCGGTTCACACATTCTGGTGCCGAACCGGGTAGAAAGTGTTTATTGTGGGATCTTTCGAGTCGTTGTTATTTGTGTTGTTGGTGCTAAAAACCAACAACTTTCCTGCCCGCCACAAAAAAAATGTTTGGTCAGCAAAATTTTATGCTATAAAAAGAAAAAATAAAAAATCTTCGTTTTGGACGAGGAGATAACTTTGTCGAATGTACCATTATTTTGTATTTCCCTTCGATTATTTGATCAACTCTTCCCCAAGTACGCTTGTAGGCCGGTTTTATTGATGGTCTTTATTAAAAGGCACGGTTCCCGAAGTATATTTGGCTCCGATACCGATTTGCCAGAAACGGGTTTTTGGGTACCCGTTTGCATACTTTTATGCATCCCTAATATAATGTACATTTAAAACTCGGCGTATATGTACATACGTTGGTACAAGTATATGGGCAGTCAGTGCACGGATCTTACCGCATTGGTAGATTTACTAACTTTTCTGATTCATTTTCATTTTCTACTACTTCTACTACTTCTGCCACCAAAACTTGGATTCCACCAATATTTCAGTATTTTCGCACTGAAAACGTATACTGCGATCATTTTACAGGATTTAATTGCCGAGCCCACCCAACTAACATTAGGAGGGGATACTGATTAAATCAGTCAATTTTTGAAAAACTTTGTGAACAACTTTAAACAAGAAATAAATTTTTGATGAGATAAGTAGCACTTTTTTTTTGTTTTGTGAATAATTTGAAGGACAATAAGAAGTTTTACGTAAACGATGACATGCTGAAATCGGTTATTTTGGTACTTTGGAAAACTATTGTTGTAATTAGACGTTTCGTTAACTTTTTGCGGAGCTCGGCCTTAGATCTCTTCGGAGGTTATCGGGCCTTACATTTATTTATTTTTTTTTTTTTGCTTGTATATTTCAGGAACTAGTGAGTATCCTAAGGCATATGCTGAGTCTATACAAATTTCCATATATTTTGTTTTGGGTACATGTATAAAATCCAGCTATTGCTTTCTGAGAAAAAGAGAAAAAAAACCACTCTATTACTATTTTCATATTTTGGTACCCACATTTTGTCTTGTTTTAAAAGTCCGGGCACTGGTATTACCAAGCATATATATATAAAGAAAAAAAAATGAATCGGACATTTATAAATGCACTCGTTTATAGCATGTAAAAATCCTATGAATTGGGACAACGGGAAATACATCGTATGATTTTCCCGTTGCTTCCTTTTTTTCTACTACAGCGCGTGGCTGGCGTACCTAATACTATTAATTGCATTGTGGAGGTATTTGCGCGTTGACGCATCGTGGAGAGTGAGTGAAAAAAAGGAAATGAAATTATCCAACGTACATTTTGGGCAAATAATGTGCACGCGCTCTTGTGGATGTTTGATCGCTAGCTTTTCGCTGATGAGCATTTTCCAATCCATTTTTACTACCGCACTTGTCGAAATTAGCTTTGGTTACATGGGGAATGCTCAACATATCACTTTCCGATTCTGGAACTGTTTTCGGACATCGCTTTTAATGCTTGTATATTTATGATACTAGCCCTTGTGACACTATGTGCAGCAGCTGTTGTACGGCACAAATTTAATAGATCCGAGTATCAACGTTCGTAAATGGCACGCAATTGAGCTGCACCAGCTGCTGCTGGATCGTTTGGCGAAGCCGTTGGTCCACCGAACCCAGGAAGGGCACGTTTCGGAGCATCTTTACGGGAAACTGCAAATGTGAGTATTATGCTATCTTGCATAAGCGTATATATCGTTGGACCCAACAAAAAACGTAAGCTTGTGGAATATCATTGGAGAATATTAGGTCCTCACGTAGTAATCCTTCCAGAACCATTTTGCGCATTAAACGTTATACATCTGATTTGTCCCAATCTTTGAGAACGCCATGATGTACCGCTTTATCATGACCGGAATCTACGATGCGTTTAACTAGAGGCCCTTTCAGCACAAAAAACCTTTGCCAATGACGGCCAGGAAAACCGCTTACATAGCGATTCATACATGTAAGGATGGCGTACATAGGAGCCATCACCATCAAACAAATCGCACATGTATGTAAGCATATTGTAAACAGTTCTTCGGGTGATGCGTGATACTAAGCTGTCATCTTTAAACATAGAACATGTTAGCATATTATACAAATATTCGAAACATCTCAATTCAATAGCACGTTTGTCGATCAGTTGACAAGGCAAGAAGGCTGCCTCGTCTTCGAAAGCTTTTGTAAAGCGCACTTTTAGAAACATCCATGCTTAAAGTAGTGGACCATTTGCAGGATTATGATACATTCTTATTATTTCTTTATCTAAAGACTCAATAATATTGAGTGCAATTGTTGAAGCATTATCTGGCAAATCAATACAATTCAATAGCAGAATAGTCTCTGAATAAGCTAAACGTGTTCTTATTTCATTATGTAAATGTTTACCAAATAACTTTGTCGACGCCCAAATGTATGTTGTCTAAAAACAGTTGAAATGGCAAAAGCTCATAAATGAGTAGTAAAATGTGTGTCACTTCATTAATTTCTCGCGCATTTCCCTCTGACCAAACAATTAAACGCGCATGATAATCGAAAAATTCACCATTAGCCACCTAATCGGTGGATACTCGTTGATTAGCTGCTCCAATTGATTGAGATACGAATTGCGTAGTTTAAAAAATGTTATTTTATTTAAAAGTTCTTTGTATTGAGTGTGGTATGGATGATTTGGAACTTTGTAGACAAAGTAGCATATTTTTAACGATTTTTAATACAATTATGCGTTCGAGTGTGTAATAGCCCCATATGTCATCGAGCAGTTTGCTCATATTACTTTCTGATGAAATGTGTGGCCAATGAGCTTGCTGAACCACGATATTCATTTGTTAGATAGCAACAGAGTATCTTCCAACATTGTTGCGATTCTAAATCCAATAGCTCTTGCAAGTTCTTCGTGAATGGCAGTAATTTCAGCTGTTTCCTCTCCTTCAACAAATCTTCTAATTTCACATTTGAAGCAGATTTTTTTGCGAAATTGTAGCACACCGGCTAGCAGCTCCTTGGATACATTCAACAACTCTTCACGCACTGTGCTCTCTGGTATCTCGTGGTGTATGCCGGATACCAATTGCCACAGACCCTTCCAATCGGTGATAACACTTGGGGAGGAGCTCATTGCGCTATATAAATATTTTTCAGACGTTTCTCTTATTTAATTGGAATTTCACTTAAAGTTTGTAAAATAAAAACAAATTACATTCCTTGCATTGCCAGGCGCACCTCAGCTATGTGTAGAAGAGTGAAACGCGCCCGCCGCCTACATATGTCCTTAGCAGCACGCGCATCTTTTCGGCACTGTTCCAGCATATTAATTTCCTGGTAACTTTGCTTTTTAAGACAATTATCATATGCTGTATCTCTTCGTTCCAGACGTTGTTCACTCGTAAAATGCTCACTAAAAATCTAGCTGTTGAGCACGTCGACAATCTGTTACATTTTCACAGTATCTCTCTAGTTCTCTACATGTAGTTTCTTTACATCCATTGCAACCGTGTTATCCAAGTCCAATAATTTCTTCATACGCGTCATATCCGTGGTAATTATAGTAACGTAAACAGTGAGCTATTTCGCCATCACGACCTGCAAGTCCTGCTTCTTGGTAATAGCCTTCAATGGTTATTGGTAAAAGGTAGTGCAACACAAAACGTACGTCTGGGTTATGAATACCCATTCCGAAAGCTATTGTTGCGTAAAGCACACGCACTTTGCCACTCAACCAGTCCTTTGACGCGTCTCACGTAGAGTATCTGTTAAACCGGCAGAAGGGTGAACCGCATGATACGCTAGCGATTTTATGACAGCTGCATGTAATTTATTTGCCAGCACTTCACATTCCTTACGCGATAAACAATAAATTCTACCACTCCAATTAGATGGGCGTCCTCTTAGGAAGGCTTGTATATCCGCTAATGTACTAACACCCCGTGTCGACAACACTGAAATTTACTTAAATTGCTACGATTAAACCTGGGTAAAACCCATTTAGGATGTGCCCAATGCAATTGACGTAGGATATCAGTGCGTCCGCGGAGTGTAGCCGTAGCGGTTAGCGCCATGATTGGCACTTTAGGAAGCCGTTTGCGTAGTATGCCAAAACGCTTGTAATCTGGGTGAAGATCATTACCTTATAAAAATGTGAACGTAAACGGGAGTAGGTATGGAGAATGCGAAGCCAGTTGTCGTAACTGTGCGCACCCGGTCCCATGCTACCTCACCAGATGAAGGAAAGGTGCCGAAGAGCCAACAGTGTCAACTTGGCGAGGTTGAGTCCATTCTTGGAGACAATTTACTCAATTTTGAGTGAAGCTGGATCAGGCTTTTTGATACCTTGGACCAAACTCAGATATCTATCAGTTCTTGTTTTTTTAATGTGTATACAAAGTTTGGTCGAATAATAATTTCTAGAATAAATGTGTAAGATAAGTGGTTAGTCCTTTAACAGGGCATTCCTGCACAGCATTTAGATGGTCTAATTTTTCTCCATCTTAATATAATTTGATTACATTTTGAGCCTAAGTACTGCGAAGCGGCCCGGGCCAATTATCGCTTTTGTACTACCTACGGTTGGTATTATATAAATACTAACAGACGCGGCAGACTTTGTTCTGCTCTAGCTTTGGTCTATCTGCATAACTTCATGGCAGTTCTTACCTCTTACGCTCGCTTCAACTCTCCCCTCCAGCTCGTGGAGTGAAAACTATGAAAATTTGAAGAAGTAACACAAATTAAATTGCGGATGATTTTAGAGTCTGCATTCATTTTGATTATCAGCGAATTATCAATACTATCTGATCTGAGAAACCGATTCATAATCCCATGTAAAAAATATGCAAATTTAGTTTAGATTTTATATTGACTTACGCATGGACTATATATCATTATATTTAAGTTTTCCCGGCAGTGCAATTGCCAAACTTTTTAAGGATGTTCACAGCGCTGTATTAGGGTTCTAGTGTCCTCGCTCGGGGTGAGTGAGTGAATTTTGGGGTTGATTTTTTAAGAATTAAAAAAAAGTGTTTTGTGGCAGAGGGGGGATCTGCGTGAGGGCTGTTCTGGTATCCTCGCTATGGGAGAACGAGTGAGTGGCACGATTTTTTTTTGAAAATTTAAAAATTGAATGGGCCGGAGAATGCCTTTGGTTTCGGTGGCAGATGCGAATCTGCCTTAGGGTTGTTGGTTGGCCTCGTTTCGGGGGAACGAGAGCTGGGGTTGATTTTTCGGAAAGGAGGGATGGGGAGGAACGGAAGGATTGTTAAGTGGAACTCGTGGTCCTCTCACAATCTATCTCCGTAGGAAGAAGGATCAGTTTGACCAAAGGTCGTCTGACTTGACCCTTCTCGGTTATGAGGTCAACCACACGTACTCGGTTATCTTCGCCGGGGTGTACGCTGACGACTCTACCTAACCTCCATTCGTTGGGAGATAAGTTGTCCTCTTTGAGGACAACGAGATCTCCCACTTGTATATTTTGGGGTATTTCCACTTCACACGCTTTTGAAGTTCGGATAAATATTCGGTTTTCCATCGCTGGCAGAAGGTTTGATGGAGGGCCTTGAGCTTCTGCCATCTATTTATCATGGAGGCAGGGTTTTCGTTCGCATCCGGTTCGGGCGGCGCCAGAAGATGGCTACCCGTTAGGAAATGTCCAGGGGTTAATGGCTCCTGGTCCGTTGGGTCATTGGACGCCGGGCTGAGAGGCCGTGAATTTAGGCGTGCCTCGATCCGACACAAAAGGGTTTGGAACTCCTCCATGGTATATTTATGGAGAGAAGCGACCTTTTTGAAGTGGCTTTTGAAGCTCTTCACTCCCGCTTCCCACAGGCCGCCCATATGTGGAGCGCCGGCGGGAATAAAATGCCAAGTTAATGCTTGATGGCTATACTTGGAGACTGTTTTGTCTCGGCTTTCTGCCAGGAAGGCTTTGAATTCCGATCGTAGAGATCTGGAAGCTCCGACAAAGTTCGTACCATTGTCGGAGTAGATGTTTTTTGGACAACCTCTTCTCGCGATAAAACGCGAAAAGGCTGCGAGGAAGCATGGGGTGCTCAGGTCACTAGTGGCTTCTAGGTGGATGGCCTTAGTGGAGAAACAAACAAAGAGGCATACGTAGCCTTTGGACAGTCGACATCCCCTACCGCGGTAGCTTTTGATGTCGAGAGGCCCCGCGAAATCTACCCCGGTATTGGTGAACGCGCGAGTAAAAGTAGTACGTTCGCAGGGAAGGGTACCCATAAGTTGGGACTGCGCCTGCTTCCTGTGAATAATGCAGGTTTTCCAATTGTGGATGAGGGCTCTGATCATTGTCTTGACATTCGGAATCCAATACTGGGTGCAAATAAGGCGGAGCATGAGCTGGTTCTCGCCATGAAGGGAATCATGATGAATCATCATGACTGCAAGGCGAGACAGCCTACAATTGTAAGGCAAGATGACCGGATGCCGCTCGTTGTATGACATGTCTTTTGAAGCCCCTAGACGCCCTCATGTTCTGATAATATCATCTTTGTCGATGTATGGGTTGAGTGACAGGATTTCAATCTTCCGATCAATAGGTTCCCTATTTTTTAATTTTAAATATTCTGTACCGTAAAATTGTTTCTGGCAGACTCGTATTAATGCTTGAGTCGTTGCCTTAATCTCATCGGCTGAGATTATGCACGACTTTTCTTGGAACACTGCTTTAGTTTTAGGATGCGTTCTTTTATAGAATCTCCTAACATAGGATAGAACCTTCAAAGCCCTGGGTAAATGTGAAAAACGGTCGAGAATATCTACATGATCTACCCTTGTCGTGGCATATGTTTGTGCCCTCTTCTCCTCAACGGACGTTTTGTATTCGGTGTCTTGTGCTGGCCAGTGGGAATTGTCTTCTTGCAGCCAAGAAGGTCCCTGCCACCACAACGAATTGTTGACCAACTCTGATGCAAGTAGTCCTCTGCTTCCTAGATCCGCTGGATTAGATTCCGAGTCCACGTGAAGCCAGTCCTTGCTACCGACCATATCGATGATCTTAGTGATTCGATGTGCGACGAAGGTTGACCAGGAACAGGGCGGCTTTCTTATCCATGCGAGTACGATGGTTGAATCCGTCCAGAGGTGAACTTTTGCTGGCCCCAAAGGAGTGTTTCGGAATATTGATTCCATGATTTCTGCGAGCAGCACGGCGCCGCAAAGTTCTAAACGTGGTAGTGAGATGGTTTTCACTGGGGCTACTCGGGTTTTGGCTAGCAAGAGATTTGTGAAAATTTTATCGTCCCTTTTTATGCGCATGTAGATTGCTGCTGCATATGCCTTTTCCGATGCATCGCAAAAACCATGTATTTCGATGTCGTCCTCGGGCGTAAAATTTACCCATCGCGGTATCCTAATGTTATCTATTTCGTTATAGTGTTGGGTGAAATTTTCCCACCGTTCTAAGGTAGTTGGGGAGACAGGTTCATCCCACCCGGTGCCCTCTAACCAGATGTTCTGCATTAGTATTTTTGCTACTATGACCATTGGTGCAAGCCAGCCTAAAGGGTCGAAAAGTTTGGCTATAGCGAATAGGATTGCGCGTTTGGTGATGTTCTCGCCATTCTCTAAAACTCCTGCGGTGAAGTAAAACATGTCTGAATGCGCGTTCCATCGTATTCCGAGTGCCTTCACCGAGCTAGCCTCTTCAAACGCTAGGAAGCCCTCGCTGAGGAAATCCGTTTTGGGGATGTCCTGAAGGATTTCCTCACAATTGGATGTCCACTTGCGCAATGGAAAGCCAGCTGAGTGTAATGCTTCGCGAATCTCGTTCCTTGCTTTGATAGTTGACGCTATTGTATGCCCTCCAGATAAAACGTCGTCGACATACATACTTTCTCGTAATAAACCCGATGCTATTGGGTGCGTGTTTTCTACATCATCAGCCAATTGTAGAAGTGACCGTATCGCGAGGTAGGGGGCGCAGTTTACACCAAAGGTGACAGTCTTTAGTTCGTAAAGACTGATGGGTTCGTTGGGGGATGTTCGATGGACAATCCGTGTAAATTTGGTGTGATTTTCGTTCACCCAAATTTGCCTATACATCTTTTCGATGTCGCTATTAAAGACGAAGCGATACAGTCGCCAACGTAAAATTAAAATAGGCAAGTCTGCTTGGAGTACTGGACCTGGGTGGAGTATGTCGTTTAGACTAATGCCATTTGCTGTCGGACTTGACGCGTTGAAGACGACGCGCACCTTGGTAGTGGTACTTTCTGCCTTTACAACGGCATGGTGGGGCAGGAAATAATTATCCGAATCGTCGGATGGTACATTATTTTTGATTTTTCTCATATGTCCAAGTGTTTCGTATTCTGACAACACCCGAACATACTCTTTCCCTAAATCTTGGTTTTTCAGTAATCGCCCCTCATTTCTGAAGAATTGTGAACATGCACGCTTTAGGGACGGTCCTAATTTAATATTCTCAGGGTAATCCTGCCTGAATGGTAGCGAAACTCTATATCTTCCACTTTCATCACGTTTTGTTGTGTCCTTAAATAATTTTTCACAATACCTTTCTTCTTCATTCAGCATTTTGTTTTTGGGAACATTTTCTACCTCCCAGAAAGCTTTTAATTGGTTGTCCAACGCAACCTCGTTGTAGAATGACATGATGCTCTTCGTTGGACTCGGTGCTTCGATGCGACCGGTTAGTATCCAACCGAACACTGTCTCTTGGGCCAAAAGTGTATTTAGTACATTCTTTTTCAGACCGCTCAGTATAATTTGAGGATATATGTCTCCTCCAAGTATGAGGTCTACGTCTTCGTTGATGTAGAACCTTTTATCTGCCAAAACCAAGTCTGGGAATGCCTGCATAGTCATGGCGTTGATACGGCAGGATGGAAGATTCCCAGTGAGTTTGGCTAGGACTAGAACGGGTGTAGTCAGGCTGAAGCAGGCATCCACTGGTGAACGTAATTCAATTTTGGATGCCTCTTTCACCTGAGCTGACACCGCATTTGTGATGCCTGAAACTTGGGCATGCATTTTTCTCGCTGGCAAATTGATTCTGCGTTTCAGTCTTTCAGTTATAAAGGAACATTCAGACCCTGAATCAATTAATGCCCGTGCGGAGAAGTCGGTACCATTATGGCGAATGTGTACGCGAGCAGTTCCTAATAGCACACCTGTGCTGGAATTCGTATGACAGGATGTCACATTTTTGTTCCCGTTTGAACCTGGTTTTTCTGATTCCTGTCTCGCTAATGCCTGTCTAGAAGTAGAGGGCCTATTATCGTAGGAGTGTTGGGGCGGGTTGTAGGTGATGTTTTTCTGTAGGCTATCCGCATGCAGGAGCGTATGGTGACGAGAGTGGCACGTATTGCAGTTGTAGGAACTGGTGCATCTGGTCACTGTGTGTCCTGGGGATAGACAATTCAGACAACCACTTGTAGATTTTATGAATTTAATCCTTTCTGGAGGGGTTAACTCGCAAAAGCGTGAACAGTTGCGTAATCTGTGTTCAGGAGATTTACACATTTTACAAATTGATTTTATTGTTTGCTTGGATACTTTCGTTTGAAAAGCACCAAGTCTTTTCGTAGGGGTTTCTGACGATTGTCGCGACGCGTTTGGTTTTTGCACTTTCGAAGTGGCATGCCCTGTAAAACCAGACAGTTCAACCAGTTTCAAGTGTCTGAAACCGATTAGACAGGAATTTATCCATATCCTCCCACTTGGATATGTCCATTTTATGGTCTATACTTTGCTCCCAAAGAGCCAGCGTGCTCTCTGGTAACTTGATTGAGCATAGATAGGTCAGGATTGCATCCCAATTGGAAGTGTCAATTTTGTGGCATTTGAGGGACGAAATAAAATTATTTATATCAATTTGCAGCTTTTTTATTGAACTGCCACACTCACTTTCTACCTTTTTTAAGTTAAATAAAATTTGTAGTTGTGTGTTAACTAAGATACGTTTGTTTTCGTATCTTTCACACAAGTTTTTCCAGGCCATCTCGAAACCTTCATTTGTGAGAGGGCATTTTTTAACGATATCTTTTGCTTCGCCCTGCGTTTTGTTTTTGAGATGGAATAACTTTTCCACCCCTTTCAAGCTGGAATTGTTTATATAAATTGCCGTGAAAAGGTCGCGAAAAGTTGGCCAAGACAGATAATCCCCTTTAAAAACTTCCGTGTCGCAAGCAGGGAGGCGAATTTTATGCGCATGAGGTTCTTGCTCAGGGTTGACGTTCTTGTCCGCTTTCTTGTATTTTTCTGCCTCAGCAGATATAGACGCTAGGCATCGCATGTAGATTGCGTATGCTGCTTTTTGCTTTTTTCTTACCGCCATAACGTCATCCCCTGACACCTCCTCAGATCCTAGTAGCGAATCAAACGCAGACTTTACCTTCTTCCACAAGGACCGCAACTCTTCCTGCTGTATCGCAAGGGTGTGTTTGCTATGGTCGCTTTCCGGAATAAGGCTGTAATCTGTATCAAACTCTGCGATTAATTCTACCAGTCTGATGTAGGTTTCCATGGTCTTGGTTACGTTTATTAAAGAGAAAATTGCCGATTAGAAATAATGAGAGTCTCCTGAATTAAGATACCTGGCCTAGCAGTAAATTAAAAACTTTGAATTTCGACGTTTTATATTTATTACTTTTATTTCAGACTTTGTCAGCGTAGCGACAACGGAAAAGGGTTAATTTTTTGGACTTTATGTCACAGCAGTGAAAAATAGCAAACGATATTATGTACAAACTTTTTGTCTCAGCGGCAACAACAAAAAGGGGACCACTCACCACCTCCACAAATAATGGGTGTATTTTTGAGAAAGTGAAAAAATGCGTGCAATATACGAAACTAAGCGCAAGAAAAAAGTGTAAAAATTGTTTAAAAAGTGAAGTGAGCACCGGATTAATTAAATTAAATTGAACTTGATTTCGTGTTTGTGATGTGCAAATAAACAACAACAAAAACCTATTTAGTATGGTGCGGAAAGTGAGGTTAGGTTACCCTCTTCCTTGTGTTGTGTCTGGAAAGCCTTACCACTGGTGGGGGGATAGACCAGATAATCACAAGGACTGAAATAAATTAACAAATCAAGTGGTTTAACTTTTAAAATTGAAAAATGGTGCCCACTAAATAATTTCACTTTTTACACTTCTTCTCGATTTCAATATTTCGCGCACAACACAGGTATTTTCTTTATTTTTCTTCAATAACACTTAAAAAAAAAAATGGCAAGAAATATAACACTTACTTCTCTTTGTGCTGTGGCTCCGGTATTTGTATAATATAATCCCACTTTTCTCGCTGTTGTGTTTGGCTGCTACGGCAATCCTTTGACAAATTGTTTAGTATGCAAATGTGATGTGCGGGTTGATATGTGGACTGTAATTTGTAGGTGCTTTTAGTTCCTTTTTCGGGGAGTAAGGACCAATGTTCGGCCTGGGTGCGTCTGAAACCGGCAGTGGGTAGGCGCACACGGGTCGATCTCGGAATGGATGGGTCGCTCGAAATAAATAAAGAAGAACGCAAAAGAGGATTTCCTCGTTATAAAATAATGTTTAATTCCAAAGGGAAAAGAAAAATATACAATAGGTATAATGTTACCTTAACGTACAAAATGCTGGCGGTGATGATCCTGGGCGATGTGAACTGCTTGGCGGTCAATCGAGAAAGAGATTGGTTATCCCGTTGAGGACAACCGCTAAGCCGCGAAAAAGTCCTCTGGTGTTAAGGAGGGGAAAGGCCACACATACAACCACCCCCACATATACGTGCATGGATGCTGACAACCTGCACACACACGTGCATGTGTATGAAACGCATGCATGTGCATGCATGCACACAAATGTAGGCGTGAGTGTGGGTGGCTGGAAATATTATTAAAACATTAGGGAGGGGCGCCGTCAATCAGGTAAAAGTTAGGCATTGGGCCTAAACAACCAGCGTTAACGTGTTCAGTAGCTAACCGGACAGTTGCACTGTCATATCCTTTATATATATATTTAATATTTTATACATTAATGTGGCAATTAAATTTGGCAAGCAAATATGGATTATATGGTACAGCATAACGGTTATCAAGAGACGCACCACGAATATCAACACTAACACCATTACCACGTCTTCTATACATTGGAAACCCATTCACCTCTGCTCGTGTGGACTCGCAAAAATTTTTGGGCGAACTCTTGGAACAATTACCATTTCTCATGCAAACTGCGTTAACATTCAAAGCACCACATGGCACATGCATCATATGTTTCGAAACGTATTCATGCAATTTTGGGTTTATCTCAATGTCAGGAATTTTCGCACATACGGCTTTGTCTATATCACTAACACCTTCAAGCTTATCCCTTTCATCTACTGTTAGCATTATGTGCGCATGAGGCAAACCTCTCTTTTGAAATTCTATTGTATAAATATAAGCAGCAACAGTACCAACAACTTTTTTGTAGTTATTGTGCTTATTAAATCATTTAGTTTCGTACTGAACACGCGTACTATAATTTCTGGGCGATAATTTGGTGGTTCATTGAAATCAACGCTCCTGGTAATTTCTGGCCAATTTGGATTGCATGTCATTGTAATAAACAGAGATGGTTTACCAAAATGACGGACTATATTCATAGCGTCTAAATAGTTTTGGTACATGTTTCTGGGAGAGCCGGTGAATGAAGATGGCAGAATAATTCTTCTTCCAATATTTTCATGTTCATTACTATGAGGATTTGTGATGCGATGTCCGAAATATAATCGTATTTTATTTATGCAAAAGAAAAAGACGAACCTTACTAAACGAATTATAAATCCAGAAGAAGTTTTATTTGACAAAAAAAGGAAGTTAAAAAGTAATATGTGATGACGTTTATAATGACATTGTAAGTTATGACAGGATTACATGCATAGTGTTGTTAAGAGACAAAATGAATAATAGTTAACTCCAACACGCCCTCTCAATATGCAGGTAAACCAAGTCCGGTAACACATCTTTCGTGATTTGCTCTGACTAGTGGTTTTGTCATCACATCTGCGATCATATTTTGTGTTGATATATGCCTCAAGGAGAATAATCCAGCGCTGACACATTCTCTTACAAAGTGATGTTTTATGTCAATATGTTTTGTCCGCGCGTGGTAAACAGGATCGTTCGCTAGGCATTGCGCTCCTCTGTTATCGATATAAATTGTGATATGAGAGAACTGCTGCGCGCCAATCTCGATTAGTAGGCTGCGTAAATAAACTGCTTCTTTAGCTGCTTCTGCAAGACTCACATATTCAGCCTCTGTTGACGAAAGTGCGACAGTACGCTGTTTTTGTGATTTCCAACTTATAGCTGCGCCACTGAGTAGATATGCATAACCCGTATATGAGCGTCGATCATTGTTACATCCACCCCAGTCAGCATCTGTGTATCCTATAAGTGGTAGGTCGGACTTTTGGTACATCAACCCCCTATCAGTTGTACCTGCAAGGTACCTCTGCACACGCTTTGCAGAATTCCAATGGGTTTTCGTTGGGTTATTCACAAACTGCTAATCTTGCGACCGTATTCGATATGTCCGGCCTAGTAGCAACGGACAAATACATAAGAGCGCCAATCAATTCTTGATATGGGCAGCCCTTATCAACGTTTTCAGAATCCAAAATAAAATTCACATTAAGTTCCGATGGTGTAGCAACGGGGTTACACTCACTCATGCCGTATTGCTTTAGAAGTTCTTTTATGTAAGCCGTTTGTTTCAAATTAATCGCACCATTCGTTTGTTGTATTTCTAAGACGAGACAATAGTTTGCCTTACCAACATCTTTCATGTCAAACTCATTCAAGAGCTGTTGTTTAAATTTACGAATTATCCTCTCTTCTTGAGACGCGATTAATAGATCGTCAACGTAAACTAGTAACAACACCAAATTCTTATCAAACTCTCCATAAAATAAACACGGTTCACTTTGCGAAGCTTTAAGACCCATGCTTAAAAGCTTTGATTTTAGTTTTGTATACCACTGCCGCCCAGCTTGCTTAAGACCATAAAGCGCTCTCTTGAGCAGGCAAGCGTTTCCACCATTTTGTAAGTCATTTAACATTTTAAAAGCTCTTTTACCAATATCGCCACTTTTACCATGCTTTGATATGATTTGCTGTAAAATTTCATATAACATACTTGGTACCTTCATATGTACTCTCTCATTTAGTGATCCATTCAAATATGCACTAACGACGTCAAATTGCCAAATGGTTAGATTAAAGTGCGCCGCTAAAGCCAGTACCAACCGAATTGTTTCTAATCGTGCCACTAGAGCAAACGTCTCATAATAGTCCATATTTGTTCGTTAATACAAAACGACAACCCACTACACTCTCAATATTTGTCAGTTTGACAATATCCCATGTATCATTTTTAAGTATATTAATTACCTCTGATTCCAAGGCATTTTGCCACTCATTGCGCTCAGGTCCATGTAATGCACTTTGTATGCTCACTTCAGCTATACCAACAAAAACATCATCATCAGCAGTCGCCTGGTCGTCAGCAAGCGCATGGTCATCAGCCAAACCATCGTTATCAGCCTCGCCCTCTGGACTAATCGGCTGTGCTGATTCTGAATGTGCACGATAGCGGAATAATTTACGTGGGCGTCCTCTCCTTCCAGTTCGAAGTAACTTTGGCGCTCCTGGTGCTCTTTTATTTTCTTTTGCGTTTTCTTTCGTTTTTGTAACGGCTTCACTTGATGCGCTGTCATTCACTGGATGAGGATAAAACTCTACAATTTTACGACTGTTTTTATTGTTATCTTGCTCAACCACTGGCGCTGGCAGCAAGTCATCAATCGAGCATGATTGTGAGGGAACGAGTTGTTGTTCATTAATAAACTTTATATCACGCGCGCATACAATTTTACGTGATCCGGGCAACCACACTCGATACCCTTTTCTATCCCTCGGATACCCTACAAATACTCCTTCAAATGATCTAGGTGCAAGCTTGCTTTTATTAGGTTCTTTATTAAGTACCATCACCTTAGATCCAAACGCTCTCAAGTAATTCAAATTAGGCTTTGATTTGTTCATGCATTCATAAGGCGTTTTGCCTTGTAAACATCGTGAAGGGCACCTATTTCGTATGTGACAAGCAGTCGTCACAGCTTCCGACCAAAAACTATGACCAAGACCAGATTGTTTCAAAAGGCACCTAGTCATATCTAGCAACGTCCTATTCATCCGCTCTGCCACTCCATTTTGTTCGGGTGTGTGCGGAATACTCAACCGACGTGCAATGCCCAAATCTGAAAGATACTTATCAAAATCATTATTGATATACTCACGGCCATTATCGGATTGCAAACACTTTATTTTGAACCCTGTTTGCCTCTCCATAAATTGCTGGTACATCTTAAACGCCTCAAAAACTCCAGATTTCTCTCGTAACAAATAAATTTCGCACCATCTTGTGCAGTCATCTACGAAGGTTACAAAGTACTTGGCTCTTCCAATGGACTCCTCTCGAAATGGTCCCACAACGTCCGAGTGCACTATTTTCAAAGGCTCTGAACAGGGCAATCTACCTTTATTGAAATTTAGCGCAGACATTTTTCCGACCGCACACACGTCACAGTGTTTCAGCTGTTCGATTTCTTTACAACCTGATACAGGAATTACACCATCATTAACCAACCTTGATAAGTCACCCGAATTTAGATGGCCCAAACGATAGTGCCACTTCAACAGTTCGGAGCACTTCGTCTGGACAGCAGCACATTCACTACTTTCTCGTACATAATATAAATCGCCTTTTCGGTCTGCAACCACTGTTGTCTCTCCTCGTGCATTACACACATACGCGCCTTCTTTACAAAATATAACTCTGTGCCCTCTATCAGTAATTTTTGCAACTGAAATTAAATTCGTACGTAGCTCTGGCACAAATAAGGTGTCTTTGAATTCAATATTTCGGTGACCGCCTGGCTCTGTCACTGATATATTCACAATCCCTTTGCCCTTAACGGCAGCACTTGCTTGATTTGCTAAGTTCAACTTTGTTTTTACGGATTTTTCCATTGAGCTAAAAATGTGTTCGTCAACACATAAGTGTGCAGTACAGCTGCTGTCCAATACCCATGCTCTCTTTACTCGCTTAGCGCTGTCAACCAATAACGTCTCTGCTTGTGTAGAATGGAACGCTGCATACGTCTCATCAACGTTTCGTGTTGAATTTTTAGATTTCCGACCCTTTTCATATTTCGCTGAGCACGCATTCATCTTGTGCCCTATAGCACCACACTTAAAACATCTCAACTCTTTCTTGCTACTCGGCGAACTCTTATGATTGTAGCTGCGTGACTTTGCAGTCATTGCTATTACTGCGTTACCCGACGATTGTTTACGAGCTTCACTTTCTTCTATTATCTTCACCTTGAGTACCTCAGCGGTTGGAAGAGCATCACGAGACTCGATTGCGCATCGAAAATTTTCATATGACGACGGCAAGCTGTATAGTAGCATAATGGAAAGTAGATTACCATTTATCTGCACACTCATACTCTCCAATTTATCCACTGCATCAAAAAATTTAGCAATGTGCTCTTTAACGTCTTATCCTTCATCCAGCTTCTGTAGCATCAGCTGCTTAAGCAATGTTGCCTTTCGCGCCGGACCTTTCGACGCATATATCGACTCCAACTTGAGCCAAACTTCTCGCGAAGTTTCACAACCACGTACCTGCTTCAACTCTGATGGCTGTATAGCCAGAACCAAATCTGCTTTAGCTTTCTTGTCAGCTTTTAACCACGCAGTTCGCGCTGCTGTATCACCATCTGCCGGTATTAAATTTTTACCATTTACATATTCCCAGAGATCGTTTTTCACAAGTAACGCTTCCACTTGCATACTCCAAGTGTCGAAGTTTTCCTTGGATAGTAACTCGATTCGGGACGAACTCGGTGTAGAACTCATGGCCATCACTGTGGATACTTCGTTACACGTGTTGACAGGAATTGGCGTAATATTTTCTGATTTTTGCTCAGACTTTGCAATATCGTCCATAACATGAACGATTATATAAAATACGTATTATTTTCGGGGCCTGGGCCCATAACCTGATGCGATGTCCGAAATATAAACGTATTTTATTTATGCAAAAGAAAAAGACGAACCTTACTAAACGAGTTATAAATCCAGAAGAAGTTTTATTTGACAAAAAAAGGAAGTTAAAAAGTAATATGTGATGACGTTTATAATGACATTGTAAGTTATGACAGGATTACATGCATAGTGTTGTTAAGAGACAAAATGAATAATAGTTAACTCCAACAATTTGTGATCAGATAATCTGTTATGTCATACAAAACATCACACCTCAGGTTTTCTTGATTAAGTCTTAAAAAGTTAAATCTCGTTCCCTCAACTGGAACATACATATCTACAATCCACTGTAGATAAAGCTTTTTAGAATGATGTAGAAAACTGAATTCGTCTCTGATCGCAAGTCGAAATGACGCGAACTCAAGCATAGTAGTTTTAATTCTTGCTCGACTTGAAGTAGACGTACTTCGTCTGCTATGCAATATATCAGGATGCCATCCCGCGTTTCCATTGGGAAATAGTAGTGGATAGGCCAGCGGATCCAAACATGAATCTAAAACGGAAATATTCTTTACCGTACCATTCCTTTTTATAAAATGATACCATCCTTCTATCAAATGGAAGTTCACCATCTGTTGTACTAAATATCACGGCAACATCTGTTGCAAGAGCATCATTAAATCTACCCATCTCCATATTCGGCATCTCACGATTAACCGTAATGAGTAAACACATTTCCTTATATATATTTTCGTTTCTACTACAGTGTTCTTTCATGGAAATAAAAGACCGAACAAAAGGGTTAACTTTATTCAATTAGGCAGATATTTTTCTCATCAAGCCTCTATCGCATAATGCATTTGATGGTTCTCTCAGTCTAAAAGTATTTGCGGTATCAACATCATAGAAATATAACTGAGCATAGCAGGGACTCGACCTAGCATTTTGCTCATGCGTTAAAGGGCCAGCTCTATGATAAAAGATATTGTGAATTTTAAAATAATAAGCACCGTGCGTAACATTCTCTGCCATTTTCGCTTCAGAACTAACCATCGCAAAAGATGAATTGAAACTACGTATATTTTCAAAGTAATTTGTTGATCTCCGCTTTAAAACCAGGTTATTGGAGCGTAAACCCTCATATAAATTATTGAAAAACTGATTTTGTGTTAACGGTGCCAAAGTTACTTTTCCCTTTTGACAACACAACGAAAAGGAGTTTCTGCTTCTTGCAGTAAATTCTTTCTCGAAATGCATTGCATTACAATGCTCACAACGTAAATCCATATTTCCAATATCAAAGCTAATAAAATTAGGAGGTCTATCAACCAATGCGAGAGATGTGTTAACATTAGGACGTCTCTCCCTATTACTATCCCTGTCTCTTCTTCTTGTAAGTCGTGGCATTATATATGACTGAAAATAAATTAAGAAACAAAATTAATTTCAAAATGCCCATGAAAATATTTCAGAAATGATCATGAAAATAATTTCACATAATCCGGTAATAATTGTCGAAAAACACAGTTCTGTAATGGAGCCTAATCTGCAAAGGTAGTGAAAATGTTTACATGCTTCAGTTTTTAGTAATGCATTTATGAAAAATTCCTTTCTTGGTAATGCATTCAAGTTATTTGAAAACATAATAAACATTTTCTAAGGCCTTTTTACTTGCCCTAGGATACGAACCTGGGATGTTGTTCCTGTAACAACAAAAATTACTCCTCGAAGGTAGGCCTTTACCGAATACGAATCTGGTACAATCCGATACTTGCACATTCTGGTATTAGGCGGGCGAGAACGAATTTTGGCCCCTTGAACCTACGGGTCTGTGGATTTTAGTAGCCTCTTACGACAGGCATGCCTGCCGCGGGAATTTTCTGAGCCCCTTAACCCTCAGGGGGACGAACCTGGTATCTTCGGCCAGGGTTGTTGTTGTAACAACAAAACTTAATCCCGACATTTTACGGGAGTTTTAAGGATATCGGTAATCCTTTGCCGAATATGAATCCGGTACTTGCTCCTTCTGGTATTAGCTAGGCGGGAACGAATTTTTACCCCTTTATGCCGCAGGTTTGTGGATTTTAGTCGCCTTTTACGACAGGCATGCCTACCGCGGGAATATTCTTAGCCCCTTAACCCGCAGGGGGACGAACCTGGGGCCTTCGTCCTGGGTTGTTATTTTAACAGCAAAAATTACTTCCTAACAGTTTACGGGAGTTTTATGGACATGGGTAAGCCTTTGCCGAATATGAATCCGGTACTTGCTCCTCCTGGTATTAGCCAGGCGGGAACGAATTTTTACCCCTTTATGCCGCAGGTTTGTGGATTTTAGTCGCCTCTTACGACAGGCATGCCTACCGCGGGAATATTCTTAGCCCCTTAACCCACAGGGGGACGAACCTGGGGCCTTCGTCCTGGGTTGTTATTTTAACAGCAAAAATTACTTCCTAACAGTTTACGGGAGTTTTATGGACATGGGTAAGCCTTTGCCGAATATGAATCCGGTACTTGCTCCTCCTGGTATTAGCCAGGCGGGAACGAATTTTTACCTCTTGATCCTGCAGGTTTGTGAATTTTAGTCGCCTCTTACGACAGGCATGCCTACCGCGGGAATATTCTTAGCCCCTTAACCCGCAGGGGACGATCCTGGGATCTTCGGCCTGGGTTGTTATTGTAACAGCAAAACTTACTCCCCGACAGTTAAGGGGAGTTTTACGGACATGGGTAATCCTTTGCCGAATATGAATCCGGTACTTGCTCCTTCTGGTATTAGCCAGGCGGGAACGTATTTTTACCCCTTGATCCCGCAGGTTTGTGGACTTTAGTCGCCTCTTACGACAGGCATGCCAACCGCGGGAATATTCTTAGCCCCTTAACCCGCAGGGGGATGAACGTGGGATATACGGCCTGGGTTGTTATTGTAGCAGAAAAAATTAGTCCCCAAGAGTTTACGGGAGTTTTACGGACATGGGTAAGCCTTTGCCGAATATAAATCCGGTACTTGCTCCTTCTGGTGTTAGCCAGGCGGGAACGAATTTTTACCCCTTGATCCTCCGCGAAGGTTTAGGAGAGTTTTACGGATATGGGCAGGTCTTTTTCGAATACGAATCCGGTACGCTCTGGTACTTGCTCCCTCTGGTATTAGCCCAATGGGAGTGGGAGTAGATATGGGCAGGTCTTTTTCGAATACGAATACGGTACACTCTGGTACTTGCACCCTCTGGTATTAGCCCACTGGGAAAGGGAGTGGGGGAGATAGTGAGTGGGAATAATTGTAGAAGTGGGGGTGGGAGTTAGGAGTAGAAGAAGGAATAGGAGTGATAAAGGAGGGGTGGGGCAGTAGTGGGAGCGCCCACATATGTACAAATATTTTAAATAAAAACAAATTTAAAAAATGCATGTGTATATAGATATAATGAAAATTCAACTTATGTATGCAGGTATAAACCGGGTTGCATCCTAACGGTTTTACCGGTACTTAGAGTAGGAGTAGGAATGGAAGCGATCATAAAGTGAGAGTGTGAAAAGGAGTAAAAGTGGGCGTGGCAGTGGCGAGGGGGGTGATAGAGTGGGGTAGGATTGGAATTGGGAGCGGGATTAGCAGGATTAGGAGTTCGAATAGTAGTAGGAGTGGGAGTGGGGGTTGGTGTGGTGATGGGGGTAGTAGTGGGAGTAGCAGGGGAATAGTAGTGGAGGTAGAAGTAGGAGTAGCGGGAGTGCGGGTGGGAGTGGAGTGGGAAAAGGTGTGGAAGTGGAAAATAGGAGTAGGAGAAGGAATAGGAGAATAAGTGGTGATAACAGAGGGGTGGGGCAGGAGTTGGAGCGCCCACATATGTACAAATATTTTAAATAAAACCAAATTTAAACAAGTAAGGGAGGCTAAGTTCGGGTGTAACCGAACATTACATACTCAGTTGAGAGCTGTGGAGACAAAGTAAGGGAAAATCACCATGTTGTAAAAAGAACCTAGGGTAACCCTGGAATGTGTTTGTATGACATGCGTATCAAATGGCAGGTATTAAAGAGTATTTTAAGAGGAATTTATTTTGTATGATATGGGTATTAATGAGTATTTTAAAAGGGCGTGGGCCTAAGTTCTATAGATGGACGCCTTTTCGAGATATCGCCAAAAAGATGGACCAGGGGTGACTCTAGAATTTGTTTGTACGATATGGGTATCAAATGAAAGGTGTTAATGAGTATTTTAAAAGGGCGTGGGCCTTGGTTCTAAAAGGTGGACATCTTTTCGGAATATCGTTATAAAAGTGGACCAGGGTTTACTCTAGAATGCATTTGCACAATATGGGTATCAAACGAAAGGTGTTAATAAGTGTTTTAAAAGGGAGTGGGCCTTAGTTCTATGGGTGGACGCCTTTTCGGGATATCGCCATAAACGTGGACCACGGGTGACTCTAGAATGCGTTTGTACAATATGGGTATCAAATGAAAGGTGTTAATGAGTATTTTAAAAGAGCGTGGGCCTTAGTTCTATAGGTGCACGCCTTTTCGAGATATCGCCATAAAGGTGGGCCAGGGGTGACTCTAGAATTTGTTTGTACGATATGGGTATCAAATTAAAGGTGTTAAAGAGTATTTTTAAAGGGCGTGGGCCTTAGTTCTATAGGTGGACGCCTTTTCGAGATATCGAGATATCGCCATAAAGGTGGACCAGGGGTGACTCTAGAATTTGTTTGTACGATATGGGTATCAAATGAAAGGTGTTAATTAGTATTTTAAAAGGGCGTGGGCCTTGGTTCTAAAAGGTGGACGCCTTTTCGGGATATCGCCATAAAGGTGGACCAGGGGTGACACTAGAATTTGTTTGTACGATATGGGTATCAAATGAAGGGTGTTAATGAGTATTTTATAAGGGCGTGGGCCTTAGTTCTAAAGGTGGACGCCTTTTCCAGATATTGCCATAAAGGTGGACCAGGGGTGACTCTAGAATTTGTTTGTACGATATGGGTATCAAATGAAAGATGTTAATGAGTATTTTAAAAGGGAGTTGGCCTTAGTTCTATAGGTGGATGACTTTTCGAGATATCGCCATAAAGGTGGGCAGGGGTGACTCTAGAATTTTTTTGTACGATATGGGTATCAAATGAAAGGTGTTAATGAGTATTTTAAAAGGGCGTGGGCCTTAGTTCTATAGGTGGACGCCTTTTCGAGATATCGCCATAAAGATGGTCCAGGGGTGACTCTAGAATTTGTTTGTACGATATGGGTATCAAATGAAAGGTGTTAATAATTATTTTAAAAGGGAGTTGGCCTTAGTTCTATAGGTGGATGACTTTTCAAGATATCTCCATAAAGGTGGGCAGGGGTGACTCTAGAATTTTTTTGTACGATATGGGTATCAAATGAAAGGTGTTAATGAGTATTTTAAAAGGGCGTGGGCCTTAGTTCTATAGGTGGACGCCTTTTCGAGATATCGCCATAAAGGTGGACCAGGGGTGACTCTAGAATGTGTTTGTACGATATGGGTATCAAATTAAAGGTATTAATGAGGGTTTTAAAAGGGAGTGGCCCTTAGTTGTATATGTGAAGGCGTTTCGAGATATCGACCAAAATGTGGACCAGGGTGATCCAGAACATCATCTGTCGGGTACCGCTAATTTATTTATATATGTAATACCACGAAGAGTGTTCCTTCCAAGATTCCAAGGGCTTTTGGTTTCGCCCTGCAAAACTTTTTCATTTTCTTCTACTTAATATGGTAGGTGTAACAAACATTTTAACAAGTTTTTTTCTAAAGTTATATTTTGCGTCAATAAACCAATACAATTACCATGTTTCATCCCTTTTTTCGTATTTGGTATATAATATGGAATTTTTTTCTTTTTTCGTAATATTCGATATCGAAAAAGGCGTGGTCATAGTCGGATTTCGGCCATTTTTCACACCAATATAAAGTGAGTTCAGATAAGTACGTGAAGATATATCGATTTTTGCTCAAGTTATCGTGTTAACGGCCGAGCGGAAGGACAGACGGTCGACTGTGTATAAAAACTGGGCGTGGCTTCAACCGATTTCGCCCTTTTTCACAGAAAACAGTTATTCTCCTAGAATCTAAGCCTCTACCAAATTTCACAAGGATTGGTAAATTTTTGTTCGACTTATGGCATTAAAAGCATCCTAGACAAATTAAATGAAAAAGGGCGGAGCCACGCCCATTTTGAAATTTTCTTTTATTTTTATATTTTATTGCACCATATTATTACTGGAGTTAAATGTTGACATAATATACTTATATACTGTAAAGATATTAACTTTTCTTTTAAAATTTGAATTTAAAAAAAAAATTTTAAAAGGTGGGCGTGGCCGTTCTCCGATTTTGCTAATTTTTATTGAGCAGACATATAGTAATAAGAGTAACGTTCCTGCCAAATTTCACCATGATATCTTCAACGACTGCCAAATTACAGCTTGCAAAACTTTCAAATTACCTTCTTTTAAAAGTGGGCGGTGCCACGCCCATTGTCCAAAATTTTACTAGTTTTCTATTCTGCGTCATAAATACAACTCAACTACCAAGTTTCATCGCTTAATCCGTATTTGGTAATTAATTATCGCACTTTTTCGACTTTTCGAAATTTTCGATATCGAAAAAGTGGGCGTGGTTATTGTCCGATATCGTTCATTTTAAATAGCGATCTGAGATGAGTGCCCAGGAACCTACATACACAATTTCATCAAGATATCTCAAAATTTACTCAAGTTACCGTGTTAACGGACAGACGGACGGACGGACGGACGGACGGACACCGCATATGTACAAATATTAAAAAAAAACACAAATTTAAAAAATGCATGTGCATATAGATATAATTGGTAGTGCTATTGGGAATGGGAATAGACGTGGTAGTAAGAGTGGGAATAGGAGTATCAGAAGTGGGAGTGGGGGTAGGAATGGGAGTGGGATTAGGAGAGGAACAGGAGTGGGAGTGGAGTGGGATTGTGAGTGGGAGTAGGAGTAGCAGGAGTGGTAGTAGGAGTGGTAGTAGGAGTGGGATTGTAAGTGGAAGTAGGAGTACACGAAGTGGTAGGGGAATTGGAGGGGGGATAGGAGTGGGAGCAGAATAGGTGTAGTAGGAGTGGGAATGGTGGTGAGGGTGAGAGTGGGGGTGGAAAAGAGTGGGAGTGGGAATAGGATTAGGGGTAGTGTGGGCAGGAATGGGTGTTGTCAGGGGCAAAAGGATGGGATTGAGAGTGGGAGTAGGAGTATCATGGGATTAGCAGTGGGGGTAGGAGAGGAAGTAGGAGAAGAAGTAGTAGTAGTTGTAGGAGTAGAAGTAGGAGGGGGTGGGATTGGGAGTTGGAGTAGCAGAAGTGGGAGGTGAATAGGAGTGGGAGTGGATAGGAGTAGCAATAGTGGTAGAAGGAGTGGGGGAGTGGGAATAGGAGTGGGAGTGGGATTGGGAGTAGGAGCGCGTGGGGTGGGCATGGTAGTGAGAGCAGCAGGAGTTGCACTGGGAGTGGCGGTGGGAGTGGGAGTTAGAGTAGGAGTATAAGTGGGCATAAAGGATGGGCGGGGCAGTAGTGTTAGCGCCCATATATGTACAAATTAAAAAAATGCATGTGCATATAGATATAATTAAAATTCAACTTATGTGTGTAGGTATAAATCGGGCTGCATCCTAAACAGTTCGACCGATCATAAATTGGGAGTGGACAGCGAGTGGGTGTGAGTGAGGAAAAAGGAGTTGGAGTGGGGGTGGGACTGGGATTGGGAGTAGGAGTGGCAGGAGTTGGAGTGGCAAAAGGAGTGGGAGTGGGGGTGGGATTGGGAGTCGAAATAGAAGTAGCAGAAGTTGGAGTTGGACTAGGAGTGTGATTGAGGAGGTAGGAGCAGGGGTAGTAGTATCAGGAGTGGGTGTATGAATATGAATAGGAGTAGCAGGAGTGGTAGTAGGGATGGGAGTGGGATTAGGGGAGTAGCAGGGGATGGGCATGGTAGCGAGAGTAGCAGGAGTTGCAGTGGAGCGGCGGTGGAGCGGCGGTGGGAGTGGGATTTCGAGCAGGAGTATAAGTTGTGATAAAGGAGGGGTGGGGCAGTAGTGTGGGCGCCCGTATATATACAAATATTTTAAATAAAAAGAAATTTAAAAAATGCATGTGTATATATATATATAATTGGTAGTGTTATTGGGAGTGGGAGTAGAAGTGGTAGTAAGAATGGGAGTGGGGGTAGAAATGGGAGTGGGATTGGGAGAGGAACAGGAGTGGGGTGGCATTGAGAGTAGGAGTATCAAGGGAAAGGAGTAGGAGTAGGAGTAACAGGAGTGGGAGTGGTGGTAGGAATGGGAGTGGGATTGGGAGAGGAACAGGAGTGGGGTGGCCTTGAGAGTAGGAGTATCATGGGAATAGGAGTGGGAGTAGGAGTAACAGAAGTAGGAGGTGGGGTAGGAATGGGAGTGGGATTGGGATAGGAACAGAAGTAGGAGTGGAGTAGTGGTAGGGGTGGAGTGGGGTTGTAGGAGTGGGATTGTGATTGGGAGTAGTAGTAGTAGGAGTGGAAGTGCGGGTAGGCGTGGGACTGTAAGTGGAAGTAGGAGTAGACGAAGTGGTAGGGGAATTGAAGTGCGGGTAGGAGTGGGAGCAGATTAGGTGTAGTAGGAGTGGGAGTGGGGGTGAGGGTGAGGGTGGGGTGGGAAAGAGTGGGAGTAGGATTAGGGGTCGTGTGGGCAGTTTTGGGAGTGGGGGTTGGTAGGGGCAAGAGGATGGGATTGAGAGTGGGAGTAGAAGTAGGAGTATAATGGGAATAGGAGTTGGGGTAAGAGTGGAAGTAAGAGTGGGAGTGGGATTTGGAATAGGAGTAGCAGGAGTTTGAGGGGAACAGGATTAGTAGTATCTGGAGTATGGGTGGGAAGAGTAGGAGTAGGAGTGGGAGAGGAAATGGAAATAGGAGTCGGAGTGGAGTGATGATAAGAGTGGGAGTAGGAGTGGGAGTTGGGGTGGTTTCCAATGTAAGTTGTTTGAACGGGTGGGATAAAATATAAACTAACCTGATGTTGATGATAATATAAATGATATAGAATAATGTATGCGTGTGTGATGTGCTTTTTTTTGCTTATCCTGAAAATATAAAAATTTTAAATTCAATAATTTTGCATTTAAATAATAATAAACTAAGTTGAAATAAAAGATAATGGGAGTTACAGATCCCCCATTCGGCGCGTCCCCGGGTGGCGGATAGGGGAATGCCCGGTAGATATACAAGGTAGGTGGGAAATAAAATACCACCCGCGGACCAAAACTGAACTCGCGATGAGAAGAAGGAGTGGGAGAGGAAATGGAAATAGGAGTCGGATTGGGAGAGGTGGGAGTAGGAGTGCTAAAAGGAGTGGTAGTGGGAATAGGAGTATGGAGTGATGATAAGAGTGGGAGTAGGAGTGGGAGTTGGGGTGGTTTCCAATGTAAGTTGATTGAACGGGTGGGATAAAATATAAACTTACCTGATGTTGATGATAATATAAATGATATAGAATAATGTATGCGTGTGTGATGTGCTTTTTTTGCTTATCCTGAAAATATAAAAAATTTAAATTCAATCAAGTTGCATTTAAATAAAAATAAACTAAGTTGAAATAAATGATAAGGGGGGTTACAGATCTCCCATTGGGCGCGTCCCCGGGTGGCGGATAGGGGAATGCCCGGTAGATATACAAGGTAGGTGGGAAATAAAATACCACCCGCGGACCAAAACTGAACTCGCGATGAGAAGAAGTATCTTTTCGTGCTTGGCAAACACGCGAATCATAGCCATACCTCTGTGTGGGCTAACCACCCCCCAGAGTGAGCAACGGTTCCTAGTATAGTACTGGAAGCCTCGGACGAGCGCCATATTGATCAGGAACGGCGCGGGACATCGCAGCCTGATCAACCAATCGATGAACAAGGAAATAACCAGGACAACTCTCAGACAGTAACGAGTGTTTTGTCGGTTGAACCAACAACCACCGAAGCTGTATCCCCAACGCAACGCATGAGATGGACATTTAAAGTGAATGAGTTTATCATGCGGAGTTACTACAAGATAACCAGGAATGAAACGAACACCAGTGGATATAGACCTCGCCTTTTCGAAGCTTTCTGTCAAGCTTATCCCAACATTACAGTTAGCATACAGCGTATAGGCGACCAACGCAGTGCAATCATAAGAAAAAAATACGTACCACTGTGAAGATTGCAAGAACTAAAGGAAGAGGTGGCCAAAGAACTGGAAGAGGGAAGTGAGTCAGCTCATGGTAATGGTACAAATAGTAATCTAGATGGTGCCGTAATAGCCCCAATAAGCAACGATATACCAAATATAGAAATTGGCATTTCTGAACACGAAAACAGAGTCCCCCATACCAGCGATACATTTGAAGAAGAAACATGTATGAAGCTGACATTTGAGTTCCAAACAGCAATACAAGAATCCGCCGGTACAGATCCGCTACTAAGGCCCATCATCATGAAACGAAGCTCAACAAAAGCAATGGCAATAGCTGTTAAATATATGATCAACTTTATACTGCCAACATATCTCAATGATCATGTTTCGTCTTTTGAGATGCTACAAACGGCAGTGTATGCAGCAGCCATTGCAATAACCCGAGTATTAGGTGGTAAAATTAGGCCCCAGAATGCTTTTAAGGCAACAAAAGTTAAAGGCAAACCAGCCTGGAAGCAGCGCCTTACTAACCAAATAGAAAATCTACGAGCACAACTTGGTTGAATCACTCAGTATATAGCTGGCAAAAAAAGCTTGAAAATTGTGAAGTGGTTTGAAGAAGATAAAGAAAATTATAGAACGCATTCAAGACACGACCTACCTAATGAAACGGCAGAAAATCTGCGCGATACATTACATCAAAAATTAGCTGTAAAATTAAACAGACTAGGCAGATATACTTTATCCGAGAAACGGAAGGAGGCCAATTTAACTTTCCAAAGAAATTAAAAATATTTTTATAGGCGTCTTCGAAACAGCACATAGATGGATGGAGATGAAACACCAGAAACATTCCAGGTAGAAAGATTCTGGAAGTCAATCTGGGCTGAAAGTGTGAGGCATAATAAAAATGCTCCATGGATTGGGAAAGAATACCAAAAGGCGAACAAATTTGAAGTTATGGAAAACTTAACCGTAAGTGAGAGGAATATAAGTGAAGCAATCAAAAACACCCATAACTGGAAGGCCACAGGCCCCGATAACATCCATAACTTCTGGATTAAGAGGTTCACATGTACGCATATATATATAGCGCAATTTTATACATTGTTTTTGCAAAATATTACTTTGATACCTGGTTTTCTAACAAAAGGTCAAACATATCTGTTGCCAAAAGATAAGGATGATACTAAGGACCCTGCGAAATATCGACCAATAACATGCTTGTGTACGCTTTACAAATTGTTGACAGCATGCATTGCTAATAAGATCTACCACCATCTAAATACGCAAAATATACTTGCTATTGAACAGAAAGGTTTTGCAAAAAATTCCCAAGAATGCAAAGAGCAGCTTCCAATAGACTCCATTGTAATGGAACAAGCATACCACAAACAAAGAAATATATATACGGCATATATCGACTACAAGAAAGCCTATGACAGTGTACCCCACTCATGGTTAACTGAGGTGCAAAAAGTGTATAAACTAGCCCCAAACATAATAACTACTCTTGAACATCTTTCGAATACATGGGAGATAACACTTAATCTAAAAACAAAAAATGTACTCCAGAGTATTTCCACGATACCCATTAGAAGAGGCATACTACAAGGAGATAGCTTAAGTCCTCTTTGGTTCTGCTTCGCGCTTAATCCAATATCTACCTTGATTAATAATACCAAAAATGGATTTAACATAAAAGGAAGAGAAGGTGTATCGTATAAGGTCTCACACCTCCTCTATATGGACGATATTAAGTTATACGCAGGGTCCGAGCGGCACATGAATGAGCTCCTTCAAATAACCGAAGATTACTCACGAGATATTTGTATGGCATTTGGGCTAGATAAATGTAAAAGACTGAGTGTTCAGCACGGAAATGTAGTAATGCATAATTTTCCCTTAGCGAATAATGAAAAAATAGATGCTTTAGAAGCAGATGAGTCCTATAAATACCTAGGTTATATGCAGGCCCGAAGAATACATCATAATGTCATGATACAGAACATCACTGACTGTTTCCTAGATAGAGCAAGATCACTCCTTAAAGATATCCTGATAGATATCCAACATCTTTATAAAAACAGATCGCAAACCTACGCTAGTATTTCTTAGGGCAGAACACAGCACTACACCAAGCTGCATGCGGAGCGGATAAAAACTATACGCCTTTAAACCTGTTTAATCTCGACATACAGAATGAAGAAAGCGATTCTATTCATACAGCACGACTCATTGATGAATGCAAAATGAAAACACTCCATGGCAGACACCCCCATTCATTAAGTCAACCAGGGATCGATCCCGTTGCTTCAAACCTATGGCTGAAAAATTCAGGAATCTTTATGGAAGCTGAGGACCTCATGATAGCAATACAGGACCAATTCATCGCCACAAAAAATTACTTAAAGTACATTGTACGCTCTGAAATATACAGTGACAAATGCAGAAAGTGCCAACAGCAGTCGGAAGCAATACAGCACATAACAGGAGCTTGCTTTATGCTTGCAGCAACAGACTATTTAGCACGACATAACAACGTAGCGAAAATCGTTCACCAGCGCTTGGCAATTCGTATGAATCTGCTTACAGAAGAGGTCCCGTATTACAAATATACTCCCTCGGCAGTGCTAGAAAGTAGCGAATATAAGCTGTACTGGGACCGCACTATACTTACAGATAGAAGTATACCCCATAACAGGCCGGATATAGTCCTATTAGAAAAGAAAGAAAAGAGCGTGTATTTAATTGATATTGGGGTTCCCAATACGCACAACTTGAAAGACGTGCACACAGAAAAGAAAAGAAAGTACACAGGACTTGCTCAGGAAATGAAGCTGTTATGGCACCTTGGTAAAGCAAGCATAGAGCCAATAATCATTTCATCAACAAGCGTGTGTAATGGGGCCCTAAGCTCAAGCCAAAGAATCTCAACACATCAAATCAGTCAGCTGATGTTTCACTTTTGTAACATTCCTATCGTGCATAATGCAACCGTGCATGCAAAAATAGATATACATAATTTTCCATTTTTTCGTGTGAGCGGTCAAGTTTTTGGTTAACGCTTAAATTATAAAGAAGTTCTATTATATTGTACTGGGGAAAAAGCCCCATTGAAAAAACCCATAAGACAACTACAATTAGTAAAGTTTATAACATTTGAGCGTGATTAAATCCACAGTTTTCTTAAAACCAAACCAACATTCTTTTAATGTGGAAATGGGCGCAGTACCCGATCAACGCGACTAGTTCGCAACATTCTCCAACAACTAAAGGTGGAACCTTGGATCCGTTCCTGAAAACTACCGCGCATCTTCTCCTGCATTCTTCGCAACTTCTGGTTGGTAAGCAATTACAATTCATCTATAAAATAGGGGTTATTACATGGCGACCGTGCGGCGCGGGCCAGCCGCTAGTGAAATTTAATTCGGAGCACAAAATAAAAGGGGCATCCATACACGTGGGCGTTCGCGCAGAAAAACGACAACGAGGTATGCCTCGTAGACACAAAATGGCGTCGTATGCCACCATTTCTCAATTTTTAAACCCACGCTGCCACCGATAAGCCGCATATTCTAAATAATATCAATTTCATCTATCGTGCTGCATCGCACCCATCATTAATTGAAATTTCAACATCATCATTTATTACTGTTGTACTTAATACCAGCGTCCAGTAGCAATCACGCATATTTTATATGGCTTACATTTCGGCATTCCAACAAGCAATCTTCACTTGCGACACTGCTCCACCAACGTATCTCTATACGTACACATTTTACGTACATGTTTTACATATTATAAATATAGATATATAATATATTCCTAAATTGCATATTCATATATTTTTATAAAATTATGTACGGTAATATTT